>NW_006921655.1:8952098-8954598 GCF_000298275.1 Orycteropus afer afer | reverse complement strand
AGGGGAGGTAACTGGGACTACACCCATGAATATATATAGGTTTGACAGGAATTTCTACATTTGTATTTGTATGTGCTGCAAATATATCCATGAATATAGTAGAGTATGTGTGTGTGTGTCTGGGGAGGGGGCAAAGTTACCAAAATTCTTAGTCATAACCAGATACCTTGAAGGAATGAGTCACTGGACATGGGGTCTCAGGACCATAGTTTCAAGGGACACTAAAGTCAATTGGCATAACATAGTCCACAAAGACAATGTTCTACATTCTACTTTAATGAGTAGCAACTGGGTCTTGAAAGCTGGTGAGTGCCCATCTAAGGTATAACTATCAGTGTCCCAGTAAAGCAAAAAAGAATGAAGAAAATCAAAGACACAAGAAAACAATTAGTTAAAAGGACTAATGGACCAGGAAAACTCCAGCTTCTATGACTCTGAGACCAGAAGAACTAGATGGTACCTGGCTACTAATGCTGACCACACTGAAAGGGATCACAACAGGAGGTCTTGGATAGAGTGGAAGAAAATTGTGAAACAGAACTGAAAATCAGAGAAATCAGGCTTACTGGTCTGATGGAGACTGGTGGAACCACTGAGGCTATGGACCTTAGATACTTTTCAAGTTGGGAACTGAACTCACCTCCATGGTCAACTTTCAGCCAAATAATACACAGGTCTATAAGGTAAACAATAATACCAGGAAGACATGCACTCATTAAAACAATAAACCACATAAGATCCAAAGGGCAGCATTTGGCCAGGGATAAAGCTAAGAAGGCAGGAATGTATAGGAAAGAAGGACACAAGAAATGGTAAGCACAGAGAGGAAGCTGGAAGAATGCTGTCACACTGTGGGGATTTCAATGAATGTCACACAAAAAAAAATATGTATGTATTGTTGAATGGAAAACACATTTGCTCTGTAAGCTTCCACACAAATCACAATAAAAGAAAAAAAAAATAGAGAAAGCATATCATGAAGACGAAAGATCCTCTGTTGTTGAGTTGATTCCAACTCATAGTGACACTATAGGACAAAGCAGAACTGTCCCATAAGGTTTTCAAGGCTGCAAATCTTTATGGAAACAAATTGTCTCATCTTTCACCTGCAGAAGGACTAGTGGTTTCGAACTGCTGATCTTTTCATTAGCAGCTGAATGCTTTAACCACTGTGCCACCAGAGCTCATTAGCATATTATGAGGACCAAACAAAAAACCAAAACCAAAATCACTGCCGCTGAGTCGGATCTGACTTGTAGCGATCCCTCCTTGGGTTTCCGAGGCAGTATCTCTACGGAAGTAGATTGCCAGTCTTCCAAGGAGTGGCTGGTGGGTTTGAACCATTAGCCTTCTGGTTAGTAGTCAAATGCTTTAGGCACTACTCCACCAGTGCTCCCATTATGAGAATGGTGAAATCCTTTCATATATTTAAATACTATTAATTTTTCTGGAAGGCATTCTTTTGCAAGCTAAATAATTCCAATTCCTTAAAACCCTATAGGCTTTTATCTTCGCTGCTGTCGTATGAACTCTCCCCAAAACTATTAGGTATTTCTTGCTCTTAGGATAAAAGATCTGCTCTTTTTAAATACCTAAGAGTAAAGAGAATGTATCCAACTTCCTGAAATTCTTGAGCACAATGAGATGTTTAGACTTATTAAGAAAATAAGGCTTTCAATCACTACGAATAAACATATTTTAACAAATTTCAGAACCTCACATTCTGCATTCCCCCCCCCCCACCAACATTCTTAAGGCTCTATTTCCAAACTCTTAAAAATGCTAATTGAAATACAAAAAGCAAACCTCGGAGTCAGAACTGCTGTCTGTTAGCAACCAAAAGAATGGTATCCATTGGTACCAACTAAGAAATAAGACAGATGAAAGGAAAAGAACAATGGAAAAGATAGTGTTTGCCATAAATCTTGAGTCTATGCTGTGTTGAAGTGGCAGATCATTTTTAGAGACACAATATTGTGAAAGAGTGCATCCAGTTCTGCTAATTTTGTTAGATATTTTGTTCTTTGTCTTGTAAGTTAATGGTAAGCAGCCCTGGTGGAACAGTGGTTAAGCACCCATTTTCTAACTGAAAGCTTGGCTGTTCAAGCACACTAGCTGTTCCACAGAAGAAAAATAGTAGCAATGGTGAAAATAAACATCTGGGTTTTGGTTCCCAAATCATGGACAGAGACAGATAGGACTGAATGTCGTAAATATTTTCCAGATTTACAAATTGTACTCTGAAGTAATAATATGCCAATGATACAATTATAGCTATTATTCAATAGTTATTTCTATACAGTTTTTGGATTTAATTAATTAATGCATTTGGCCCATATTAATGGATACTTTGTCTGTGTTATCTCCTTAGGGCCATCTAGGAAAAGTCATAAATTATTTCTCTAATACTCTCTAACATCCTGAAGTACTCGATGTTCCTTCAAAACTTCTTGTACATGTTGGGATGACAACTTCCTAGAAGGAAGTCTCCCATCTCTCC
>NW_006921655.1:8910024-8951998 GCF_000298275.1 Orycteropus afer afer | reverse complement strand
ACTGTGGTCATATTCTCTTGATAAAGAAACTAGGGAAGAAAGCCAACGTTGGGCTTTTAACACATGCAAGATATTTAGAGATACATTTTCATGTCATCCTCACAGCAGTTATTTCCATTTTATAGCTCTGTAGAAAGACTCAGAGAAGCTCAGTGACTTGCCAAAGGTCACATAGATTGTAAAATGGCAGAACTGAGAGTCAAAGCCAAGACTACCTACATATCTCTTGTTATTTAATATTGGTCTAACCACAGTTCCAATCAGATAGAGAGAAGGACTTAAAATTGAGGAAAGGCATGACCAAGCCTTGAAAACCACTGGCAGCAAAACATACTATGTCTGCACAAAATGGTTGTTAGTTCATCCAAACTTCTTTCACTTTTGAAATTTACTCTTATTCCCACTAAGCTGCTATACTGCCAAAACTACAGATAGTTCCCTTAGGAATAAGAGGATTGAAACAGAGGTCCATTGATTTAAACAAGCAAACAAGTAAACAAATGCTTTCCATACTTTATGGGTTTTTTTTTTGTTATGTTTTTCTGCTTTATAATTTAGACAAATTTCATAATTTGAAGAAGAGGAGGAAGAAAATACATTCTTTGTAAATATTTTCTCGTGCAAGATGTTGAAATGAACATCTGATAAAAAACATCCATAACAATTAAACTTGCTTCAAAGGAAAGCATCTGAATCAAGGTACCATTTCAGGGAAGAACAGTAAAAACAAAACAAAACATAAGATAAGTGAACACAGGAGAGCGTGATCCATCTATTTGAGCAGCTAGAGTAATACATAAAGAGCATAAGCAGTATGCAAGCTCTGGCGGCGTAGTGCCTAAGGCATTTGACTGCTAACTGGAAGGCTGGCAGCTCAAACCCACCAGCCACTCCTCGGAAGGAAGGTTGGACAATCTGCTTCCATAGTGATACTGCCTCGGAAACCCAAGGAGGGATCACTATGAGCCGCATCCAACTCAACGGCAATGTTGTTGTTTTGTTTATGAGCAGTATAGTGTAATTCATAGTGACTTTTAATTTTCCCCTTCTTCAACCAATATTGTCACTACAACGGGTTAAGCTGACCCACATTGGTAGAATTCTGAGGGATGGGTACTGAGAAAATTATGCATACATAAACTCTGTGGCTGAGGGACAGCCATGTTCTTCCAAGTGGACTGAAGAAACAGAGGAAGTTATGTTGCAAGGCGATGGAACAAAAGTGCAAACAAAAACCCAACTAGAAGCTGAGACAACAGAAGGGAGTTCTGCGGCCTTCCAGAAAGGCAATTTAGCTTAGTGGTTAAGGGCATGGACTCTACTCACAGATGGCTGTGTTCAAAACCTTGGGCTCATTGTTTACAAGCTATATGAACTCTGGTAGCATAGTGCCTAAGGCACTTGACTGCTAACCAGAAGGCTGGCGGTTCAAATCCACCAGCCACTCCTTGGAAGGAAGGTTGGGTAATCTACTTCTGTAGTGATACCACCTTGGAAATCCAAGGAAGGGTCACTATGAGTCAGGGCCTATTTGATGGCACATAACAACAACAACGACTTTGGTCAAGTTACATAACATTTTCAGTTTCTATTTCTTCATCTATGAAATGGTAATAAAATAGTACATAGATTATAGGGTTCTCAAGAGCATTCCAGAGCTCTTGTGCTGCAGTGAATAAAGCATTGTCTTCTAACTAAAAGTTTGATGGTTCAAACCTACCAGCTGCTCTGTGAGAGAAAGATGAGGGAGTTGGCTTCTGTAAAGCTTTACAGCCTGGGAAAGGAAAGCTTTACAGCCTGGGAAAGTTGGGCAGTTCTATTCTGTCCTATAGTGTCTCCATGAGTCAGAATTGATTTGATGGCAGTGTGTTTAGTTTTGGGTCATGAGCATTAAATCACTTAATACTTGTAAAGTATTTATAATAAGGCCTGGTGTTAATGAAGCATGGAATAAAACTTTGTTATCATTATTATTATTGTTCTAGCTCCTGGTTGTATTATTGTATATTATTTTATATATATTATTTAATATATATTATTGTATGTTATTTTGTTGTTGTTTTTGTTATGTGCTGACAAGTTGGATGAGTCAGCTCTGACTCATAGTCACCCTTTGTACAACCGAATGTAGCACTGCTGGGTCCTGGGCCTTCTCACAATCCCTGCTATTCTTGAGCCCTTCATTGCCACCACTGTGTCAATCCATCTTATTGGAAAAATGGTCTCCTCTTTTTGTTTGCTGACCCTTTATTTTACCAAGCATGATACCGTTCTCCAGGGAACGGTCCCTTCTGATAACATGACCAAAGCAGGTAAGACAAAGTCTGGCCATGCTTGTTTCTAAGGAGCGTTCTGGCTGCACTTCTTCCAGGACAGATTTGTTTGTTCTGGCAGGCCATGGCACTTTCAGCATTCTTCACCAACACCACAACTCAAAAACGCATCAACTCTTTGGTTTTCCTTATTCATTGCCCAGCTTTCTCATGCATATGAGGCAATTTAAAATACCATGGCTTGGATTAGGGACACCTTAGTCTTCAAAGTGACATCTTTGCTTCTCAACACTTTATAGAGGTCTTTACAGCAGATTTATCCAGTGCTATGCAATATCTGACTTCATGACTCTTGCTTTCATGGGTGTTGATTGTAGATCGAAATAAGATGAAATCCCTGATAATTCCAGTATTTTCTCTATTTATTGTGATGTTGCTTATTGGTCCAGTTGTGAGGATTTTTGTTTCTCTATGTTGAGGTGTAATCCATCCTGAAGATTGTAGTCTTTGATCTTCATCAGTAAGTGCTTCAAGTCATCTTCACTTTCAGCAGGCAAGTTTGTATCTTCTGCGCATCACAGGTTGTTAATGGTTCTTCCTCCAATCCTGATACTGCATTCTCCAGCTTCTCCAATTATTTGCTCAGCACACAGATTGAATAAGTATGGTGAAAGGATACAATGCCGACTTACACCCTTCCTGATTTGAACCATGCAGTATCCCCTTGTTCTGTTTGAAACACTGCCTCTATGTTCTGAGGCAGTATCAGGTTCCTCATGAGTACAATTTACTGTTCCAGAATTCCTGTTCTTCCCAATGTTATCCATAATTTGCTGTGATCTACACAGTCAAATACTTTCATATAATCAATTTACACAGCTAAATATCTTTCTGGTATCCTTTGTATTCAGCTACGATCTATCCAATATCAGAAATGATACCCCTCATTCTACATCCTTTTCTGAATTCAGCTTGCATTTCTGGAACTTCCCTGTCAATATACTGCTGCAACCATTTTTAAATTATCTTCAGCAAAATTTTACTCATGTGTGATATTAATGATATTGTTGCATAATTTCCATATTCTGTTGGCTTCACCTTTCTTTGGAATGGGCACAAATATCGATCTTTTCTAGTTAATTGGCCAGGTAACTGTCTTCCAAATTTGTTGGCAGAAATGAGTAAGCACCTCCAGTGCTACATCCATTTGTTGAAACATCTTAACGGATATTCTGTCAATTCCTGGACCTTTGTTTTTCACTAATTCCTTCAGTGTAGCTTTGATTTCTTCCTTCAATACCATTGGTTCTTGATCATATGCTACCTCCTGAAATAGTTGAACATTGACTGATTCTTTTTGGTACAATGACTCTGTATATTCCTTCCATCTTCTTTTAATGCTTCCTGCATCATTCAATATTTTGTCCATAGAATCCTTCAATATTACAATACAACGTTTGAATTTCTACTTCAGTTCTTTCAGCTGGAGAAATGCTGAGCATGTTCTTCCCTTTTAGTTTTATAACTCCAGGTCTGCACATTTCTTTATAATACTTTACTTTGTCTTCTTAAGGTGCTCTTAGAAATAATTCTGTTCAGCTCTTTTACCTTGTCATTTCTTCCATTTGCTTTAGCTACTCTCCATTCAAGGGCAAGTTTCAGAGTCTCTTCTGACATCCATTTGGTCTTTTCTTCTTTTCCTGTATTTTTAATGACTGCTTTCTTCATGTATAATGATCTTGATGTCGTCCTACAACTCGTCTGTTATTTTGTCATTAGTCTTTAATGCATCCAATCTATTCTTCAATAGTCTCTAAATTCAAGTGGGATATAAACCAAGGTCACATTTTGTTTCTCATGGACTTCTTTTAATTTTCTTCAGTTTCAGCTTGAGCTTGCTTATGAGGAATTGATAATCTGTTCCACAGTTAGTTCCTTGTCTTGTTTTGACTGATGATACTGAGTTTTTCCATCACTTCTTTCAACAAATGTTGTAATAAGTATGTAATAAGTACACTTATTAGGGTTAGTCAGTTCCTACTTTGAGGCTCTAGCTGATAGAATGGCATCATCATAATAAATTTTTCACTCATTGCTTAAATAGCTTAAGTTGTTGTTGTTGTTGTTTGCCCTCGAGTTGGACCCGACTCATAGTGACCCTTCCTTGGGTTTCTGAGGCAGTATCACTAAGGAAGTAGCTTGCCCCATCTTCTTTCCAAGGAGTGGCTGGTAGGTTTGAACCTCCAGTCTTCTGGTTAGCAGTCAAGTGCCTTAGGCACTATGCTACCAGAGCTCCTAATAGCTTAAGTAGGCTTCTGTAATTGGTAACCAAAGTCTTAGTCAGTAATGGATATTGGAGATTAGTGCAGACAAAAGTCACTTCTGGCTCCTGGCAGGGACAAAAGTATCACAGAGAACAGGGGATTTAAACTGGAACTTGAAAATTAGCTAGACATTTAAGAGGCAGATAGAGAAAATACACTAACTGAGGCCATAACATATAGGTATGCTTGTTGTACATGTCACAACAGGATACATCAGCTCTGAAGGTAATAATGTAAATGTAAAATTGGGTATGCCATATTATAGCTATGGAGATCTAGTTACGGATTTATCTTAAACATATTAAATAAATGTGCTATTTTCAAATTTAAAAATCATGATTTAATAAAATCTACAGGAGTGTTAAGTAGGTAAGGGAAGAAGTTACTATTTTTCTTTTACTTTATATTCAGTGAGGATGGAAATCCTATGAATTTTCTCAGTTTTATTCATAATATTTATTTAAAAGATCAGTTTTTTTAACAAGTTCTTGCAGATATCACAGCAAATTTGTTCTTTAAGTCTTTTTTGGTACAGAAAAATGACTATGTTTTTCTCTTTTCTATTGGTGAATGCTTCTTCATTCATATTAGAATAGAAAAATAATTGTCTTTAAATATCACTTCATTTACAGTTTTGAGTATCCTATCATGTAAAAATAATGGGTCATTTAAGTCTTGCTTCTTAAAAAAACTCTTATTTATAGGAGAACTCAAGGGCAAATTTCATCACTACTTTCTTTTAAAACTTTAAAGATAACCAACCCATTTTAAAGCAAAGTTTTCAGGATATATTCTCTCAAATAGCTCATAAAGTTAAGATATGAGAAACATTGCCTTTCAATTGTTATTTAAATATGCATTGCTGTATTTTTACTCATATTAATTTAAAAAATTAGAAAACATCCTAATTCATTTTTCAATGTCACTGAAAATGAGAGGAGATACGTCTCTTGATCTGTGTCAGTGGCTAGAAGCCAGGGAACTCATTTTCTTTCTATGACTTTTAACAAAGTCATGACTTCTCAATATCCATTTTTCTTTCCAGAAAATTGGCCAACTCTCCAGGTGTCATCCTTTTAGGAAACCCTTCATGAATACCCAGGTTGGGTGGGAAAATTGCTCCTTAAGTCATTCTTCCATTCCTGAAATATTTATCAACTATCTACTATGTACTAGGCATTGTTGTAGGTGTTTAGAATATAATGGTAAAAAATGCTGAAACAATCTCCTGCTCTCAAGGAGCTTCTAGCAGGTTGACATATTATTACAAAAACTAGTAACACACATCAGATAGTGATAAGCACTGTGAGGAAAACAAAACAGGGCAATGTGATAGAGAATCTCTGAGAGATGAGTTACAACATCAGACAGAATAGCTGGAAAACTGTTCAGAGAAGGGAAAAATTTGATTAATGTATGAATGAAAAGAAGGAGTCACCTATGTGAACACTTAGGGGACGAGCATTCTTGGCGCAGCAACCAGCAAGTACAAAGGTACTCAGGCAGGAACTGAAGGAGGAGAAGGCGTACTTTAAGAGGAAGGCAGAAGAGTAAGTCAGTGAAGAAAACTCAGGAGAGGTTAGGGTTGGGAGAATCCAAAGAACACAGTTACATGAAAATCACAGTATTCTACTGCAGTGATGTGAGGGATGCCAAGTCTGCAAAGAGGTTGGTGGCAACATCTAAAGCACCACTTCAGTACAGAGTGATGGATGAAGTTAGAGTTCAGTGTTTTGAAGGAAGACTGGAAGAAGAAATGGTGGCTGCGAGGTATTTTTTCCTTAATTTTTTATTTCAGCATAATCATACACTCAGCAAACAAACAGACAAACAAACAGACAAACCCAGTTGCTCTGAGTCAGTTCTGACTCCTGGAAACCCCATGTGTGTCAGAGTAGAACTGTGCTTGCAAAGTTTTCAAATGGTTGATTTTTTTGGAAGTAGATGCCAGGCATTTCTTTCTGAGACACCTCTGAGTAAACTCACATCATAATAGAGTCTTGTGTACATTCATTCAGCTTCTCCCAATGGTGACAATAAAAACAAAGAAACAAACAAAAAAAGAGGCAATTGACAAAGTTTTATTTCTCTTCTGTAAACTACAGAAGGTATTCAGTTTTTACCATTTTTTCAACTTCCATTCATTTGTGTGTGTGTGTTGTTTTATGCAATGTTAGCCCATGTACAGATCATGTAATGATCACTGCAGTTAAGATATATACCATTCCATCATTACTACAGAACTCCTTAGTACTGTCTCTTTGTATTCATACCTACCCCCCTACTCCCATCCTATGCCCTGTTTCTGCCCACAGATCTGTTCTCCATCTCTACAGTTTTGTTATTTCAGAAATATTATGCAAATAGAATTATACAGTATGTAACTTTTTTGAAATTTTAAAACTGTGGCTGTGAGCTCTGAAGATGGGTTTTTGAAAAGGTTTAGTGAAGAAAGGAAAGGTGATGAGGCCACAGCTTGAGAAGGAAACAGTGGAACAACTAATTTTTTTTTTTTAACCATGAGGAGTTTTAACACTCTGGTGACTTTTTGGAAGGAGCCAGTGGGAGGACAAAGGAGAGACAGATGACAGAGCGAGCAATCAAATATAAACAAGGTAGGATGGACTTAACAGCATAGGGTTAGTTTTAGAAAGGGGGGTGCTGGACACTTTTTCTAGAAATCATATGCTATGCCAGGTTTTCTCTGTGCATTCCAGTGACAGAGGTTCTAGGAAGGAAGCCTACATCTTTATTTCAATATCCTCCAGTCCAAATATTCTCAAATGCAACAAATTGGTTTTGTTGTTTGCTTGTTTTCTAAATCCATTTCTGTTCTGGTTACCTAGTACCACTTTGACAAGAATATACCACAAATGGGATGGCCTTAACAAACAGGAGTTTATTCTTTCCCAGTTCAGAAGGCTAGAAGTCCGAGTTCAAAGTGCCAGGCTCTAGGGGCTGTGTGAAAACCCCTTGACCTTGGGCTTCAGCTCTACCTCTTGCTCTCAGCCCACTGAAGCTAGCGGCATCTCTTCACTCAGGCAGCTACTGGCTGCTGAGCCTAACAAGCCCAAGGTCAACAAATAAGATGGCATAGTCCCGATGTTACCAAAACACATGGCAGGCCATTAATTCAAGTCCATTTTAAGTCCCAAGATCAGCAAAGCATGGCAGGCTGCTGAATAATGACATGACTACATGCAGGGTCCAAGTGTGCCATAAGCTAAAGACCATTCCCCAAGGCTTCTCCTTATATACAGGAAGCAGACCACATCCCTAGGGCAGCTACTCAGCTGCTAACAGTAGATTCCACCATGGAGTTGATTAGCAGACTCATCATGGGGAATACTACATCCCAACCACTTAACCAGGACCAGCCGAGTTGACACATAAGCTTAACTACCACAATACCCTTGTATATTGTCTTTAGTTAATAAAAAAAACAGCTTCAGCAATTTTCTTCTGAAGATGTTTCATAAGATTGGATAACATATTCAAAGGTATAATATTCAAAGACAAATATACCTCATGAACACAGGTGCAAAAATTCTCAATAAAATCCTAGCCAGTGGTATGACATATCTGATAAAGGATTTATCTCCAAAATCTACAGAAAACTTCAACACCTCAATACCAAAAAGACAAACAACCCAATTCAAAAATGGGTAAGAGACATGAACAGACACTTTACTGAAAAATATATACTGCGACCAACAAACATATGAGGAAATGTTCATGATCATTAGCCATTAGAGAGATGCAAAGCAAAACAACAATGAGATATCATCTCACTCCAGTAATAATAGTACTGTTCAACAAGAGAGAAAATAACAAATTCTGGCAAGGTTGCAGAGAGATTAGAACTCTCATACACTGCAGGTGGAACTGTAAAATGGTATAATCATTATGGAAAATGGCATGACATTTCTTTAAAAAATTGAAAATAGAAATATTATTAGATCCAGCAATTCTATTACTAGGAATATATCCTAAAGAAGTGAGAGACAGGACATGAACAGACATATGCACACTCATATTCATTGCAGCACAATTCCCTATAGCAAAGAGATGGAAATAACCTAAGTGCCCATCAACAGATGAATGGGTAACCAAAATATGGTACATTCACACAATGGAATACAATACAACATTAAAGAGTAATGAAGAATACATGAATCATCTCACAACATGGATGAATTTGGAGGACATTATGCTGAGTGAAATAAATGAATCACAGGAGGACAAATATTGTATGAGTCCATTAATGTAAAAAGTCAAGGAAAAGTTTACTCAGGGAAGTAAATTTAATTTGTTGGTTACCAGGGACAGGAGAAAAGTGGAGGAAAAATTTAGGACTATTTGGGGGTCACATGTTGATTTGGGTGAGGGAAAGGATGGTATGGAAAGAGTCTATGACCAGCATAATGACACTGGGGAAAGGAAGGACACTGAAAAGTTCATATAAGATATAGAGCACAGAGGCAAATACTAGTACATGCACAATATTGCCTTACCACTTACACCAAACACCAGACTATGGATAAATACATAGACAGGTGAGAAGATCAGGGGAAAAAAAAAATCCTAGTCAATGGACTCCAACAACATACTAAAAAAAAAATCATACATCATGACCAAATGGGATTCATACCAGTTATATAACAATAGTTTAGCACTAGAAAAACAATCAATGTAATTCACCTAATGAATAAAACAAAGGAAAAGAATCATATGATCATATCAGTCAACAACAAAAAAAAGGCATTTAACAAAATCCAACACCCATTTCTGATAAATATGCTGAACAAAATAGGACTAGAAAGGAAATTCCTCAACATAATTAAGGACATATATACAAAACCAAGGGTCAACATTATTCTCAATTTGGGAAAGACTGAAAGCATTCCCCTTATGAATGAGTACAAGACAAGGATGTCCTTTATCACCCCACTCTTATTTACTATTGTATTGGAAATCTTAATCAGAGCAATAAGGCAAGAAAGGGAAATAAAATAAGTAAAATACATCCAAATTGGCAAAGAAGAAATTAAATGCCTCTATGCAGAGCTCTGGTAGTGTAGTGCCTAAGGCATTTGACTGCTAACCATAAGGCTGGTGGTTCAAACCCACCAGCCACTCTTTGGAAGGAAGGTTGGGCAATATACTTCCGTAGTGATACTGCTTCAGAAACCCAAGGAGGGGTCGTGATGAGTAGGATCCGACTCGACGGCAGTGAGTTTGAACTTTTTTTTTTTGTAATATGCAGATGGTATTATAAGAGAAGATCCCAAAGGCTCATTAAGAAAATAACTGGAATTCATTGAAAGTTTCAGCAAAGTGGCAGAGTTTAAGATCAACATATCAAAATCAGTCAGATTATTTTACACTAATGAAGAGAACTCTGAAAAGAAAATCAGGAAAGCAATACCATTTACAATAACCACCCAAAGATGAAATACTTAATAAGTCTAACCAGAGACACCAAAGACTTATACAAAGAAAACAACAAAACACATTACAAGACATGAAAAGAGACCTACATTAATGGAAGACTATATCATATTCATGGATAGGAAGACTTAATATCATAAAAATGTTAATACTATGCAAAGGGATCTACAAATATTATGTAATCTCAATCCAGATTCCATCAGCATTCTTTAAGGACATGGAAAAACTAATCACCAATGTTATACAGAAAGGAAAGAGACCCTGGATAAGCAAAGCACTACTAAAGAAGAAGAACAAAGAAGGAGACCTCACATTCCCCAATCTTAAAACCTACTACATAGCCACAGTAGTTAAAACAGTTTGGTGCTAGTATAATGACAGACACATAGACAAATGAAACAGAATTGAGAACCCAGAAGTAAACCAATCCACCTATGAACATCTGATTTTTGACAAAGGGCCAAATTCATTAAATGGGGAAGAGAATCTCTTTAATAAATAAAAACTAAGCCAAACTCACTGCCATCAAGTCAGATCTGACTCATAGTGACCCCTCCTTGGGTTCTGAGGTGGTATTTCTGGAAGTAGATTGCCCAATCTTCCTTCAAGGAGTGGCTGGTGGGTTTGAACTGCTAGCCTTCTGGTTAGCAGTCAAATGCCTTATGTACTATGCCACCAGACCTCCCTCTTTAATAAGTGGTGCTAGCAAAATTGGATAAATATTTCCAGAAAAATGAAGCAGGACACATATCTCACACAATATACAAAAACAAACTCAAGTTGGATCAGATACCTGAATGTAAAACCTAAAATTATGAAGACCATCAAAGAAAAAATAGTGGCAAACACAGGGGCCCTAATTTAGAGCATAAATACACTATGAACTTAACTAAAAACACACAAACACCAGAAGACAGAATAGATGACTGGGATCTCCTAAAAATTAGACACTTATGCACATGAAAAGACTTCACCAAAATAGTGAAAAAGATTAGGGAATAAATTTTGGCAATGACATATTAGACAAGGAGCTAATCTCTAAAAGTATAGAAAACTTCAACACCTTAACAACAAAAAGACAAATAATCACATTGAAAAAAATGGGCAAAAGACATGAACAGACACTTTACCAAAGAAGACATTCAGGCAACTAACAAACTAACACAAGCTAACACATGAAGAAATCCTTGTAGTCATTGTTGTTGTTGTTATGTGCCGTAAAGTCGGACCCAACTCATATTAGTCAGTAGAGAGATGCAAATCAAAACAACAATGAGGTAACATCTCACTCCATCACTAATAGCAAAGTTCAAAGAGACAGAAAACAAATGCTAATGAGGGTGTGAAGAGACTGATACACTCATATGCTGCTGGTGGGACAGTAAAATGGTGCAACCGCTGTGGAAAATGGTATGGAACTTCCTTAAAAAGCTGGAAATAACAATATCATATGTTTTGTTTACCTAGTACTGCTCTAACAGGTATATACCACAAATGAGATGGCTTTAACAAACAGGAGTTTATTCTCTTACAGTTGTGGAGGCTAGAAGTCCAAGTTCGAAGTGCCAGTCTTTAGGGGCTGGGTAAAAGTCCCTTGACTTTGGGCTTCAGCTCTGCTTCTTGCTCCTGGTCCACTGAAGCTGGAGGCTTTCTTCACTCAGGCAGCTGCTGGATGCTGGGGCTGACAACCCCGAGGTCAACAAGTGAAAAGGCACAGTCCCCATATTACCAAACAACATGGCAGGCCACTAATTCAAGTCCAGAGACAGTCCCAAGATTGGCAGGAAATGTGGCAGGTTGGAAAATGAAGACTCAGCTACATCAGGGTCCAAGCATGCCAAAAAGCTACAGACCATGCCTAAAGCTTTTCCTTATATACTGGGAGCAGACTACTTTCCCTAAAGCAGCTACTCAGCTGCTCACAGTAGATTCCACCATGGCATTGATTACCAGTCTCATCATGGTGAATACTACATCCAGGTGCCCAAACATTCAAAACCAGGCCCAGCCAAGCTGACACATAACCTTAACTACCACACCACATGATCCAACAATCACACTACTAGGTATATAGATATTCTAGAGAAATAAGAATCATGACACAAACCGATATACACACACCCATGTTCATCATAGCAGTAGTCACCATAGCAGTAGTCACAATAGCAAAAAGATGAAAACAATCTAAAAGCCCATTAGTGGAGGAAAGGATCAATAAATTATGGTACATACACACAATAAAATACTACTCAGTGTTAAAGAACAGTGATGAATCTGTGAGACATCTCATTACACGGATGTACTTAGAAGAAATTATTATGAGTGAAATTAGCCAATCACAAAAGGACAAATATTGTATGAGATTACTATTGTAAAAAATCAAGAAAAGGGTTTCACAAAAACAAAATATTATTTGATGGTTACTGGGGGGTGGATGAGGAAAAAAGAGTAGACACATATTAACTTGGGTGAAGGGGAAGGAAAAAAAAAAGTTGTTAAAGGAGAAGTCAAAAGGGAAGCGGTCTGGTGTTCTCAAATGGAAAATATGCTTTGCAAATGATAGTTTTCATGTCTTCTTTCAATACACTTATTAAGGACCTTAAAAACAAAACAAAAAAAAAATTGGGTTTTACAAGTATATAATGATACCATTTGATCCCTGTAATTCTGAGGGTTCACATTTTATGCAGTCATGAGTTTTAGAAGTCAGCAAGAAATAGGAAAATCATGTATGCCAAAATAACCCTGGAATCCCATCAAGCTACAACTATGCACAGGATCTACAGGATCTTGTGTATAAAAACATTCATATTTCTTCAATAAGATTAAGTGATTCCTCCACAGAAAACTTGGCAACCAGAAAGCATTGGAATGATATATATATGTAAGACATAGAAAGAAAAGAACTGTCAACAAGGAATTCTTTATCTGACTAAACTATCCTTCAAAAATAAGAGTGAATTGAAGACATTCCCAGGGAAACAAATGTTGTTGGGAATTTATCACTACTACATCTGTCTTTAAAAGGAGCTCTGGTGGCACCTTGCCTAAAGCGTTTGACTGCTAACCAGAAGGTTGGCAGTTCAAACCCATCAGCTACTCTGTGGAAGGAAGATGGGGCTATCTACTTCTGTAAGGATTTACTACCTTGGAAACCCAATGGGGGTCACTATGAGTTGGAATTGTCTTGATAGTAGTGGGTTTCATTTTTGGTTTAGACTTATCTTTGTCTTCTCCAGCCGTCCTTTGAAATCTTCTGTTTAGCTCTTGTCTTTCATGATTTTTTGCATTTGCTTTAGCTAGTCTACATTCAATAGCAAGTTTCAGAGTCTCTTCTGACATTCATTTTGGAAAGATATCTTGTTTGGTAGAGAGTCAGCAAAAAGGGGAAGACCTTCAAGGAGATGGATTGACACAGTGGCTGCAACGATGGACTCAAGCATAAAGCAAGGATATTCAGTGTGGTGCAGGATTGGCCAGTGTTTTATTTTGTACACAGGGTCACTATGAGTCAGAGTCAACTCAGTGACATCTAACAACAACAACAACAACAGACCTGCCTTGTAAGAACTTGTAAATGGAATTCTTCAGGTACAAAAGAAAGAACACTGGATAGCTATCTGATTCAGTACAGGGAAAGAAAATGAAAAATAAAAGAAATATGTCTAATAAAGGTAGTGGCATGAGCAAACAAAAGGGCCAATTACAGAATATTTTCTGTGGGTAAATTTAGTTGTTATGTGCTACAAGCTTTAGAATATCAAACATATAAGAAATAAATACAAATTTATTCTAACAGACACATAATATACAATGAAGTAAAAGCGGGTACAATGTCAGAGATGGGAGAAGAGAAGAGAGAATCAGGATTAGAATTTAGGTATGTAAATATTTTATGCTATTAAAAAAAAAAAAAAAAAACACCTAATATTCACTTCATCTTATTAGTTCTTGCTGCTCCTGGACACTCACCAGTTCTTCTGTCCTCTCCTCATATAAAACTAATTTTCTAGACCTTTACTTGCTTTTATTACTTCTAAGACATGATTCAATTTTTGCATATAGTTTTTAAAGGAGTGAAATCTTCACTTTTTTTTTTTTTAAATTGAGATCCTTCTTTTCCAAACTTGAATAATACTCTATAATAAGAACATAGGCTTCAAATCAGAATAGATTAATATCCTCACTCTACCAGTTATTTACTGTGTGCTTCTGGACAAGGTACACAACCTCTCTGAATCTCAGGCTGCATATTTGACAAAGGTGATAATATTAATCTCAAAGGATGGTAGTGAGAACTGAATGATAGAAAGTACATAATGTGCTTAGCATTGTATCAGGAATATATTATCTATATGGCTTTGGACTCTTGACCCTGATACATTTCTCTAGTAGAACTGAAATTATAGTTAAGAATAGTCCCATATATTATTCACTTACTGTTTGTAATTTACACTCTGAGTCTTTTCTCAGAGCAGTCATGTGGTCCTGGAGGGACATACCACTTTTTTTGCTTCTTGACTCTATCACAGTACCTACCTTTCCTGGTCAGAAGCAAACTTAATGTGTCTTACTGCTACCAGCTCTCTGTTTCTTTTGGTGCTCCTGAATGACTCATAACTCAGGTGATCCTTCCTTTCCCTACAATCTGACCACCAACATCAAAACACCTTCAATCCAAAATGAAAATAATGGCCACTATTCATAGTGAAAAAGACTGTTTACATTTATATGGATATATAGTATGCACATATATAGACACGGCACTAGACATTTTCTGAATGTCTGGGGAAACTACCTCTGACATCCTATGTATCGATATATTCCACAGCAGTACAAGCTGATCATGGGAGAACTGGTTCTCCAGGGGTCTTCTGGCTCAGTTTATCTTTGTTGTGGTCATTTCAGATGTTTTATTCTTTCATTCAGCATATACTTTGTTGTTGTTGTTGTTTGCGGTCGAGTCGGCCCCGACTCATAGCGACCCCTCCTTGGGTTTCCGAGGCAGTATCACTACAGAAGTAGGAATACCCAACCTTCCTTCCGAGGAGTGGCTGGTGGGTTTGAACCGCCAGCCTTCTGGTTAGCAATCAAGTACCTTAGGCACTATGCTACCAGAGCTCCTATACCCAGACCCTATAGGATAGAATAGAACTGCCCTATAGGATTTCCAAAGCTATAATCTTTACAAAGCACACTGCCACATCTTTCTCCCACTGAGTAGCTGGTAGGTTTGAACTATCAACTTTTTGGTTAATAGCTAAGCACATAACCACTGCACCACCAGGGCTCCTTTGATAGAACATAAAGGGAGCTATTTTCTTTTCTGGATTCAGTTCTATTCTGTCAATACAGACCTTTCCATTTCAAGGGAGACATTATCATTTCACACAGTCAAAGTAGTGGCTTATTTTTATTGTCATCTAATTTTCACTCACCACGCACGTTTTGCCACACCATGCTCAGAAGCTTTGAAAGCCAGATGACATCTATTCTGGTTACCTAGTACCACTCTGGCAGGAATATACCACAAATGGGATGGCCTTAACAAACAAGAGTTTATTCCCTTACAGTTTGGGAGGCTAGAAGTCCAAGTTCAAAGTGCTGGGCTCCAGGGGATGGGTGAAAGCCCCTCAATCTTGTGCTTTAGCTCTGCCTCCTGCTCCTGGCCCACTGGAGCTAGAGGTTTTTCTTCATTCAGATAGCAGCTGGCTGCTGAGGTCGACAAGCCCAAGGTTGACAAGTAAAAAGGCACAATCCTGATGTTACCAAACCATACAATAGGCCATTAATTCAAGTTCTTTGAAAGTCCCAAGGTCAGCAGAGCATGGCATGCTGCTGAACACTGGCATGGGTACACACAGGGTTCAAGCATGCCATAAGCTACAGACCTTTCCCAAAGCTGCTCTTATATATGGGAAGCAGACCACATCCTGAAAGCAGCTACTCAGCTGCTCACAGCAGATTCCACCATGAGTTGATTGCCAGTCTCATCCTGGGGATAACCACCAGCACTCAACCAGGCCCAGCCAACTTGACAACAACCTTAATTACCACAACATCTCAATCTAATAATCGTACAGTGTAATCTTATCATATATTTACAAATAATCTTTCTCATATAATATATGGACAAAGAAATCCTTCTGAATCATCTGTGAGGAATAAAATTACCATGCATTTGAGAGAAATGAAGTGATGCTATTTTTTTTTTAAAGTAAAATGACTGTCATTTGGTTAAATTCTCATCCTGAAATACTCTAAGGAGCCTTGTCTACATCATGGACTAACAGACTGCAAAAATTTTCCAGGCAATAAAAGCAATGGTTTAAAAATTAATGAAGAGAAAAAGAAGTGAGAGACTCACTGTTTTATTCATTTATTTTATAACTTTAAATTTATTTTATAATACAAATTATATATATAAATTATTTTATAATAGTCAACTGGACTTCTGATATTTTAGGGGGGGGGCATGAAGTTGGAACAATAAAAATAGATGAGAGAAGGAATGCTATTCTTTCTATTGTAAAATTACTTCAGGACCTGTATGATAAGTTGAGTCAGAAACAAGTACAATTAACTTTGTATTAAAAGAAAGCAAACTGGTGACATTTACATAAAAAGGAAGATCATGGATGAGTCCTTCTGTATCTATATACATTGACGTGCATTAAAGTCATCAACTCTAGTGGAAATAAAAATAAAAACCAACCAATCAAACAAAAAATGTACCTAAAATAAGTGTATGTTAGTCCTAGCCTTGATTTCTTCTTCTTCAGTTATTTTCAATTACCAATAGCTTTTCAAAGAACTTGTAATAACCAACCATTTGTCTTTAAAAGAGCAATAATTTCTAAATTTAAAATTTCAATTAAGATTATTAAATAATTAATCTGTTCTCTTTATATTCAGAAATAAATATTTAGCAAACTTATTGGTTAGTGCTTTGGTTAATATCTTTCTTCACTCAAGGAAGTCACTTGTCTTCCCTGAAATATTGATAATAGATGTCTTTAAGACACATTCTTCCTTAGGCTATATTGACTTTGTGAAATTCTTTGCTTACTCAATTATCACTTTATGTTTGATTTTTTTTCTGAAATTACTTGTCCACCATACAGAATCAAAAAGAACAGCTATGAAATGCTAGCGAGACCTAACAGAGGTAGATATTAAAGCTGGCTCTGTTGTACTGTGACAGCTTTCAAGTTGCTGTGAGGCTGGAGGCTATGCCACTGGTATTTCAAATACCATCAGGGTCACCTGTGGTGGACAGGTTTCAGCGCAGCTTCCAGATTAAGACAGACTAGGAAGAAGGAAGAAGCCATCCACTTCTCAGAGAATTTGCCAGTGAAAACCTTATGAATAGCAGTGAAATATTGTCTGATATATCACTGGAAAACTTCATGAATAGCTCTGAAACATTGTCTGATATAGTACGGGAAAATGAGCCCCTCAAGTCAGAAGCCATGACTGGGGAAGAGCTACTGCTTCAAAGTAGAGTCAGCCTTAATGATGCAGATGGAGTAAAGCTATGGGGACCCCATTTGCTGATGGGACACAACTCAAAATGGAAAGAAACAGCTGCAAACATCCATTAAAAATTGTAACATGGAATGTACGAAGTACGACTCTAGGAAAACTGGAAGTTGTCAAAAATGAAATGGAACATATAAAGATTGATATTCTAGGCATTAGTGAGCTGGTTTTGTCCATTTGGAATCAGACAACCATATGATCTACTATGCCAGGAATGACAAATTGAAGAGGAATGGTGTTACAGTCATCATCACAAAGAATGTTTTGAGATTCATCCTGAAATACAATGCTGACAGTGATAGGATAATATCCATATCCTACAAGGAAGGCTAGTTAAGACTATTGTTATTCAAATTTACACACCAACCACTAAAGCCAAAGAGGAGGAAATCGGATAGTTTTACCAACTTCTTCAGGCTGAAATTGACCAAACATGCAATCAAGATGCATTAATAATTATTGATTATTGGAATGTGAGAGTTGGAAACAAAGGAGAATCACCAGTATTTGGAAAATATGGCCTTAGTGATAGAAATGATGCTGGAGATTGCATAATAGAATTTTGTAAGACCAACAACTTATTCATTGAAAATACCTTCTTTCAACAACATAAATGGTGGCTGTACATGTGGATCTCACCAGATGGAATACAAAGGAATCACATTGACTACATCTGTGGAAAGAGGTGATGGAGAAGCTTGATATATTCAGCCAAAACAAGGCCAGACTCTGACTGTGGAACAGACCATCAACTGCTCACATGCAAGTTCAAGTTGAAGCTGAGGAAAATTAAAACAAGTCCATGAGAGCCAAAATATGACCTTGATTATATCCCACCCGAATTTAGAGATGATCTAAAGAATGTATTTGATGCATTAAACATCAATGACCAAAAACCAGATGAATTGTGAGATGACATCAAAAACATCACACATGAAAAAAGCAAAAGGTCATTAAAAAGATAGGAAAGGAAGGGAAGACCAAAATGGATGTCAGAAGAGACTCTGAAACTTGTTCTTGAACAGAGAGTAGCTAAAGCAAATGGGAGAAGTCACAAGATAAAAGAACTGAATGGAAGATTTCAAAGAGCAGATTGAGAAGACAGTTATTATAATGCAATGTACAAAGACCTGGAGTTACAAAATTAAAAGGGAAGAACATACTCAGCATTTCTCAAGCTGAAAGAACTAAAGAAAAAATTCAGGCTTCAAGTTGCAATATTGAAAGATTCTATGGGCAAAGTATTGAATGACGCAGGAAGCATCAAAAGAAGATGGAAGGAATACAGTCACTGTACAAAAAAGTATGGGTATTTCAGGAGGTGTCATATCATCAAGAACTAATGGCATTGAAGGAAGAAGTCCAAGCTGCACTGAAGGACTTGGTGAGAAACAAGGCTCTAGCAATTGGTAGAATACCCATGGACATGTTTCAACAAACAGATGGGACTCTGGGGGCACTTACTTGTCTATGTTGAGAAATTTGGAAGACAGCTACCTGACTGACTGACTAGAAGAGATCTGTCTTTGTATTCATTCCAAAGAAAAGTGATCCAACAGAATGTGGAAATTATTGAGCATTATCATAAATATCACACATAAGTAAAATTCCACTGAACATAGTCCAAAAATGCCTACAGCAGTATATTGACAGGCAGCTTACAGTAAAGCAAGCTGGATTCAGAAGAGGATGTGGAATGAGGGATATCATTGCTCATGTCAGATGGCTCTTGGCTGAAAGTAAAGAATACCAGAATGATATTTACTTATTTTTTATTGACTATGCAAAAGGATTCTACATTGTGGATCATAACAAATTATGGATAATTTTGAGAGGAAATGGAATTCCAGAACAATTAATTGTACTTATGAGGAATGTGTACATAGACCAAGAGGCTGTTGTTCAAACAGAACAAGGGGATACTGCACAGTTTAAAATCAGGAAGCATGTGCATCAGTGTTGTATACTTGTTCAATCTGTATGCTGAGCAAATAATCCAAAGAAGAACACAGCATTAGGATGGGTGTAAGACTCCCTAACCACCTGTGATATACAGATCACACAATGTTGCTTGCTGAAAGTGAAGATGACTTGAAGCACTTACTGAGGAAGACCAATGACTACAGTCTTCAGTATGGATTACACCTCAACATAAAGAAAATGAAAATCCTCACAACTGGACCAATAACAAGTATCATCATAAATAGAGAGATGATTGAAGTTATCAAAGATTTCATATTACTTGGATCCACAATCAACACCCATGGAAGCAGCTGTCAAGAAATCAGATGTTGTATGGCACAGGGATCGCGGCGCTGGCACAGGACCAGGAGATGTTTTGTTCTGCTGTGCATAGGGTCGCTACGAGTCAGAGATGACTTGACGGCATCTAACAACAATAACAGGGAGCTCTGGTAGCATAGTGGCTAAAGCACTTGACTGCTAACCAGAAGGCTGGGGGTTCAAACCCACCAGCCACTCCTTGGAAGGAAGGTTGGGCAATCCTACTTCCGTAGTGATACTGCCTCGGAAACCCAAGGAGGGGTCGCTATGAGTCGGGTCTTGACTCCACGGCACATAACAACAACAATAACAACACTGAAGCTGGGACAGAATGGAAAAAGAGTTTAAATGCCATTAACAATCTTGGAGATGTAAATTTACTAAAGATGGTAAGATAGTTAAAGCAGATGGAGGACAAGTATAGTTTGCTTCCTAAAGTTACCAGTGCTGGGGAAATGAAATCATTTTATTGTGAAATAAATTGGTTATTTGGGTTGATTCACAGTCTAGGTGGACAAAGAACTACACACTAGATACCCTTCTGTTCAAACATAAAGTTTAGCAGGTACTTTGATAATGTAGCAACAGTGGATTTCCAGGCAAGCACTGAGAACTGGACCTAGCCCAGATGTGATCACAGCATGTTAATAAGCTAATTCTTCTAGCTATCTCTTCATTTTCACAGACTCATTCCTAGAGTAGTAATGACATTAACTCTGGAGGAGGCACTTTGCCCAATAAATACCTCTAGATTAAATTAGTTGTTTGGGCCTTCCCTAGTAACTTCATTCTCTACCCCCATTGGAAATAAACTCTCTCAATAGGATACCATAAACAGTAGGACCACATGCCAACTGAGTGAATAAATGACTCAATGAACAATTAATAAAACATCAAGAGTTAAACTACCATTGCTAGGTTAAAACCACTGCCACTGGGTCAATTCTGACTCATAGTGACTCCATAGGGCAGAGAAGAACTGCCCCATAGGGTTTTCAAAATTGTAAATCTTTCCGAAGTGGACTCATTTTTCTCCCACAGAGCAACTGGTGGGTTTGAACCACTGATATTTTGGTTAGCAGTTGAGTGCCTTAACCACTGTACCATCAGAGTTAGTGGTTACTAAACAGAATAACAGAATCTTAAAGTTTAAAAAAAAAAGTTTAAAGGTACGGTAAAAATTGATTTATGATTATATTATGCTGCTTATTCAATATAGAAACATTTGTGTTAAAAATGTAACTTAAATACTTAGTTTATTAAAGTTTTTTTTTGGGGGATTGGGAGGTGGTGAGATGTATACTTATATGAAAAATATTTTTCATTATGTATCATAATTTTCTGAAAAAGCATCAACAATCCCCCCCAAAAAAAGATTATCTAAGAGCCTTATGTCTTTGTCATTTACAGAAAAATGCTAGAAAGGTTTTAACCAAGGCAAACTGTCTAGTACTGCAGACATTTCTTGTGAGCCATGAAATTTTATGGGAGAAGCAACAGGTGTCTACAATTTCTAGTGTTATATCCAGTGAAAAGAAGACAATGGAAAAAAATTTAGTAAAATGTGGCACAAGACAGAATAAAAAGTAGTCTCCAGTGTCAACTCTTAATGAAACAACTCTGGCACAGAATATCCACTTAGAACCACAATGCTTAAATTAACTTGAAATGTTACCAAGCAGCAAACAGGGTTCATTAAAAAAAGAAAAAAATCTTCTAATCAGTCAATAAATGATTTCTTAGGGAAATAATGGCCATTAAAAAAACCTACTTTTTGACAATTGACACCATAAAGCAGTTATTATCTCTGATTAGTAAAACAATTTATTTGAACAGAATCAGTTCTTAAGAATATAGACAGGAGGGCAAGTTTTAAAACATATGAAGGTTATATAGAGGTTATTATTTTACAAACAACAGATGATTTAAAATGGTCTGAACTAACATTGTTCAGAGTCACTTTCATGTTATAGACCTCAATAAATAATACTTAAAAAAAAAACAAAAAAAACTTCACACAGTTCTTCTTGATCTACTTGTAATTATATGGCATTATTAGTTTCATGTGTATCATGTTTCCAGATACTGGGTGTTGAAAGATTTATTCACGTTGAGCTGTGCCCTAAGGTAATTTTAGTTTTCATAAAACCTAATTCTACAATTATAAACATCTGAAAAACAAAAAAAAAGAGTATTCTTCCTGTTCTTCCTATCTAACATTGTGGTAAGAAGAAACATTTTTATCATAAGCCAGATTCTCATAAGTGATCTTTTTTTTTTTTTTCATTTTCCTTAAACTTCTTACTTAATTTTTTTCTTATTAGACCCTCAATCCACAAATGTTCAACTGTCATAAAAGATCAGTGTTACTGAACCGCCAGCATTAATCTTTTGTTTGAAATGTATAAAGAAAGACAAATAAAGGAGACATTGTAAAATGTCTTTGTGAAATTGAGGCAGATATTGAAATGATAAGTAACATAACCTGCAAACACTAGTTATAATGTTCTTGGATAGAAGAAATTTCTAAATATCAAAGACAGACATTACTGTCAAGCATGCCATAAATAAACCATGGTCAATTCCTGACACTGGACCTTTCATTCTTGCTGTGCTGTGCTAAATAATCATGCTCCCCTTGCCTGTCTGAATGCTACATGCCCATTTCCAGAAACGCTGCTGCAGATAAGTAACACTGTCATATTCGTTTTGTCAACCACATGTCGATTATCCTTCCCTATCTGCAGTTTGGGAACACTATCAAGGTCAGAAGCAATCTCTCAGAAAACCTTTCCTAATGTGGCTGTATTTAATAATTTTTGTAAGGGGCTTCCATAAATAAACCTTGCAGAAAAACACATATATTTTCCAAGGTTTTACTCTTAGACCACGGAAAAAGGGAATAGTTATCCATAAGGCCGTGAGACTTTAAAACCAAGAAGAAAATGAAGTGATTCATTGTACACATTTTCATTTAATCACTGAAAATGGGATATTGGAGGATAGATCATTCAATTTTCTGAGTTGCTTCTGCAATGACCGTACACTCTAACTTTCTAATCTCTTCCTGTTTATTTCAGACAAATCACTGATAAAGCATTTGCAACTGATGCACATATCACAAAATTATTTCTGCCAAGCTTCCTCTGTGACCTGCCCGTGGGACATGACATGCTCCAAGATGCATCGCTCTATCAACCTGCATTTTTCCAGGACAATGCAAATTATGACAAATTCTATCATCCTGTGTTATGCGCTTCATGCTAATCTCACTAATTCTAAGGAATTAGGGGGCCTTGCTGTTCTGCTGAAGGGCATACTGTCTGATTGAATGATAGGAAAACAACATTTGCCATCCCCTTCTCACAATCCCAGCTGTGGCCACCGCTGTCCCACTTCTGCCTGGAAATTGCTCTTGCTGTGTAACTTCCATGACAGAATTAACTTTACATCAACTGGTCTGTGTGACAGAAAACTCCATATCACCAACCAAGATAAAAGGCATCTATCTGGGGACAAAATGAAAAGAGAACATAGCATTTTTAATGACTATTGGCTATCTTTATTCATTTCTAGCTGTTTAAAACTAAAAGTTAAAATCACACTTACCATTTATCTGATTAAAATAAAAAGAACAGTTTCTAAATGTGAATGCGTTTGATCGGAAGTTTTTTGCTTCTGACCACTGCAAATGGTCACTTGAGAAAGTCTCTCAAGACAGCTAACCTTGAGGATAATTCCTCTGTGCTTCAGAAGGTGGCAGTATTACTACATGAAAGAATGCTAAAGTCGATGTGATATTCCATAGCCACACTGCTGAAATAAACATGTTTAATTCCCAAAGAAACATATATTTTATCCAGTGGCATAATTTACTTATAACATTAAAACTCAAACATGGAGCAATTTGTAGCAATAACCATGATTATGCCGTTAGTGGCCCAAATGTCACTGTCTAGATTAGGCTAAATGATACCTAGCACCAAAAAGCTTCTATGATTTATTTTTTATGATCACGGGTAGAACTTGCATGCTTAAAAGGCTCACCAGAAAACTGCCTTCAATAAATAAAAAAGGATGAAAAGATTGAAAGAATCTCATATTATTGTTCGGAGATGTGATTGTAAAAAATTGTCACAGGGATGAGGCAAATTTTAAATCACAGAGACACTATTGAGAAAAAAAAATGGTAAATATCTGGAGCATTTACAATGTTATGTTTTGGACTTACATTATTTTGTTTTAAGTGAATGGGCCATCTTGTAGAATAGTAAATTAAAATGAACCTAGACTGTTTTGTCCTTTTTAAGTGTCATGTGAAATGTCAGAACAAAATAAAGGTTTTTTAATACATGCAATGCAGTAAAATAGATTATTTTAGCTAATTTTAGAAAATTCAGCAAATATAAATCTTTTGATAAGTGTTCAGAGTAAAACATCCTGTTCAAACTTTCAATAATTGACTTTTGGGGAGTTCAGATCTAATATGCAATTCTATCAGGAAACTATATAGTATTATAGACCTCTTCTGGCCATTACTGAACATCAAACTGAAATTGTTAGTCAAAGTGAAAGAAAAAGGAATGTAAACTATACTATCAAAAGTTCAAACAGGATTTTACAATAAGCACATATTTTACCATTCACTAAAATAAAGGTATATTTAAAAAGTATTTACATCTGTGATTTAATAGAACGTTGCATAATTGGTTTAATGTTTAGTAAGTCCTTCTATAAGCTTAATAAATACGTAGCACAGACCAACAATAAAGTACCACTAAGAAAAGACAGAGAGATCTTTAGCTTTCTACTTTACTCCCAGCGAGACCCAAGACCTTCAGAGGAATATGACGATGTGAACATCGTTTCAGCAAAGGCACTGGGCACACCCTGTGCATGCTGTGGCTTGTTGACATGAACCAGGGCAGGCAGACACCAATAATACATGAAGTGCAGTTCAGAGGCAATTAGGATCAGTTGTCAAGGCCAGGCCATTAATGAAAGAACATGTCAGAGGAGCTGGAGACTTCAATGGTTGAGGGCAAGAAGGCGATTTAGTGTGACAGATCGAGTCCTTCCAGTGTCCTCAGTGGTACATGCTAATACCAGCCTTAACAACCTTTTGTGGCAGTGTATAATGTGACTAACATGGACTTTGATTCAGCAAAATGACTGCTGCCACTGTTAGTCTGTCTCATTTTGAACAACGGTAAAAGCATTGCTACAAATAATTACCCACTTCCGTCCCTCCCTCCTGCACTTAATGGATCCGTCCTTTGTGCATGCCATACTGTTTGTCACTGGAAGGTTAGGTATTTATCACTTTTGGTGTATGTGATACCTTTTTGTTGTTGGTACATATAATACCAAATAATTAATTATATTGGATTAAAAAAAATGAGCCCCATTCCATTCTCCTGAAGTTAATATTAAGGTACCCAACACAAGTTAAATTTGCCTAAAAGAAAAAATGTCTACCACGGAAATTACAGGCAATAAGGAAAGTTAACTAGGCTCCAAAACCATTGGCAGAATATTAACCTAATCTTCAAAGAAGTGAAAGCAGAAGCATTACAAGAAATAACCTCATTGCCTTAAAAAAAAAAGTTTTTATAATTAGAGATTAACGTAAAGTAAAAACCTGTATGCCTATAACCTGACAATCAAAATAAGTTAACACTGGTTAACAATCCAGGCAAGTGACAACAAAAGTGAAGCATGTTCTGACATGGTTAGCCTATAGATTTTTATGTTATGATACATAACATTACACCCTTAAATTGTTTTTATGTATGGACCCTGTTATTTATTCATTTTTGTCCCTTCTTTCCTATTTTTTCTCTGTTTGAATAATATATTCTAATGAAGAGGAAACTGTCTTTGACTTAACAGTTTGGGCTTTCTCATTATCTTTTAATGTCTGTACTCCCCTCCCAGTTTTCCAGGATTTAGTTCTGGCATCTCAGCTACAAAAGATGATGTTGTGATACCTTAGGGCTGAAGGCTGACAGCTCAGCCTTTCTGCTTATTAATGACCAAACAGAAATGAAAAAGGGAGTTTAGGTAGAGATTACTGGAAAACATGGAGTCATGGAGGTATCTCCTTAAGAAATATACATCCTTTTAGAGTCTTATTTTTCCTTCTCTTCTATGATAGTCTTCGCTACCTCTTACTATCACTGTCAAGGAGCTCTGGCGGTGCAGTGCCTAAGGCATTTGACTGCTAACCAGAGGTTGGTGGTTCAAACCCACCAGCTACTCTACAGGAAAAAGACTGGGCAATCTACTTCTGTAAAGATTTACGGTTTTGGAAACCCAATGAGGGTTGTTATGAGTTGGAACCTACTGGATGACAGTGAGTTTGGTTTTTTTTTTATTATCACTATTCTCTTCTTTTGTGATGTTCCATTTTCATTGCCCATTCCTTTTTTATTTTTCTGATCTTGGCCACTGCCACTGTTTTCCTTTAATACTTGATTCACTACCAACTTACTTGCTTTCATAAATAAGCACTTTTTTTTTCTCCTTTTTCAGGAGAACTTTCAGAACTGAGCCCTTAAAGAAATTCTAGTGTTAAAAGAATTATCAGCGCAAACATCTAAATATTCATACAATTCCAAAATGTACTTTCCTAAATAAATTATTTTTTTAGTAAGGAAGAATTTAGGAAAAAAAGGTTATCATACTAAAAATACATTCTTTATACTTATATCCAAACTAAACATACCTTCCAAACATCATATTCATAATGTGAGCTCTGGTGGCATAGTGCCTAAGGCATTTGACTGCTAACCAGAAGGCTGGCTGTTCAAACCCACCAGCCACTCCTCAGAAGGAAGATTGGGCGATCTACTTCCGTAGTGATATCACCTCGGAAACCCAAGGAGGGATTGCTATGAGTCCGATCTGACTCTATGGCAGTGAGTTTGGTTTTTTATATTCATAATACTTTACAAATACAAATTGTCTGCCTGGTCCTATCCAGCAACAAATATATCTCCTTCTAGAGAGAATTTCAGCAGATCAATGATCTACTCTTGCGCAGTCCACAAGAACATCTAGCTTAAGATCAGTCTGGGTCTCTGTGGGGAGACATGATATTTCTGCATCTTGATGTGAGAGTAGTTGATACCTATTTTTTTTCTCCTAAGTTTTTGGGACTGATATGATGTTGAAACTGATGTAGCTGGTGAGAGGGACTAGTCTTTATTATTTCTTCAGATTGCTAGCCTTCATAACATAGAAATTGGCCTACTGAGATAAAAGTTAATGCCACAAAGTAAGCAATGATGCTACTCATTGGTAGGATCAGTACTAGAGCTTGTTGAAATAAAAATGACTTTCTATTTTATTTATTTATGTGGATAATAATAAATACAACTTCAAACTCATCAAAAGAAAATCCTGGGAAACTTCCCATTAAAAAAAAAAAGGACATTTTTGCTTTTTTTGGAAACAAGCAACTTTTTGAGATAACCTTTGATAGTATGTTCACTCTCTCCTTTCTCTGAACACTGGCATTTCTCATCTGTCATAAAGCATTTGCTTCGAGCATAACATTTTAAAGGTTTTATTTTGTCTTCTAAAAACTTATTCCTAGAAGGTTTGTTTTCCTTCACAAGCATAATTATACCTGGTTTCTTCAATCATTATCTCATATTTTAATAATATGTTACCATTTGGGTACAGCTATAACCATAATAATGAACACAGGGTTCAAAGATCACTAGATATATAGATGGCATGAACCATTAGCAAGAAATATTCTATACCACAGAGCTCACACATTAAAAAATCCTGAAATTCACTACAGAATTTGCTATTCTGACTAACGCATCTTTCTGTATAATTAACATAAATCTCTTTACAAAACATGCTAGTTTTTATAACAAATAGGGACATTTTACAGGAAAAATAAAGACTAGAACACAAATAAAAGTATAATATGAATAATTTAGTTATCTCCTTCTCATATCTCATAATGACATTGTATAGCTATAATAATGGATCTAAACTGGAAATATTTCCCTTAAAAAACTGGCTTATCTCCTTTTCCTATATGCCATTGAAATTCATATCATTTCTATATTAAAAAACACATAATTAATCCTAATTGTTTGCAATAGTCTTAGGAGCAGAAATAGAATATATATATATTTTTCTCTTTTATGTGTGTCAAGCCTTTCTGCTACAAGGGCACCTTTCAGTAAATCACTTTCCCCCCAAAAAAGAGGCCAGTGCCCTCTTGGCCTAAAGGAGTTAATGGCAGTTGAGAGAGGTGAGTCACTGAATTCCTTTCTGACAGAAAGATGAGACTCTATGATTGCTTAGAGATGTCCCACTCTGCTATTGAATGATGATCCAGTAAGGAAAAAAAATCACTTCTCATACACAGGTCTTAACAAGAAAAATGAAGAGTATGCACTGTCAGTGCACAGAGGGGGTGGGTGTAGAAGGAATGCAATGGTGTTCCTAACTAGTACGGAATTGAAATGGAAACAGAATGAAATCTTCTCTAGAGGTGATTCTTCAACCTTGTCATGACTTTTGTTCAAGATGACCTAAATCTGTATAAAACCCCAAATCCAACCCACTGCCACAGAGTTAATACTGACTCATAGTGACCCTGTAAGACAGAGTAGAACTGTCCCAAAGGGTATCCAAGGCTGTAAATTGTACAGAAGACTGCCTCATCTTTTGCCTGAAGTCTGAAGCACCAAACTTTTGGTTAGCAGTCAAATGCCTTATCCACTATGCCACTAAAGCAAACTCACCACCATTGAGGCAGTGAGTGAGAGATTGCATCACTGAAACCAAAAACCAAACTTACTGCCGTGGAGTCAGACCAGACTCATAGCGACCCCTCCTTGGGTTTCTGAGGTGGTATCACTACAGCAGTAGATTGCCCAACCCTCCTTCCAAGGAGTGGCTGGTGGGTTTGAACTGCCAGCTTTCTGGTTAGCAGTCAAGTGTCTTAGGCACTAAGCTACCAGAACTCCTTGAAGGAGGTGGAGATACTAAAATAAGTAGTCAGACTTTAGCTGTCCTCAAAAATTTCCATCTCATACCCTTCTGCTGATTGCTGTTGCTATTAATATAGTTTTTAAATAATTCTTTCCTTTCAGACACCAGGTTTACAGTATTGTCCCTTTAAGATCATGATTGAGCCACAGACCTTTAAAAATAGACCCACCAACTGCAGGAAGATACTCTTCTTGGCAACAGTATCTTCTGTTCATCCTGGAAACTTCTTCTGCCTTATTTATTTATTTATTTATTTTTGGTCATTAACATCTTCTAGCTGTGATATCATTAAATTATTCAATTTATCTTTGCTGAACACTTAAAATTATGCCATGCAGTGTGTACTGGAGATAAAATGGTGAACAAATCAGACATATGGGCTGTTGCGTGGAGCCTAGTCTAGTAAAGGAGTCAAATTTAATAAAATAATCCCACAAATAAATTTAAAACTGCAGCTGTGACATATGGGTGAATATAAAGTGCAAGGTGCTATAAATCTTTGTCAAAGGGGCGAGGGATTTAGAAGGTTTCCCTGAGGATGGGAGCCTTATGCAGAGATCTGAGAGAAGACAAGCAGTTAGGTTCCTTTTGGTGCAAAAGTCCTGTTGAAGAAAGGAGCATGGTGAGTTCAGAGGGCTTAGTGAATTTGCCTCTTCTTACAGTCATAATCCCCTCTCCTGTTGCTGTATCAGCTACCTTAGCATTGATGAGAAGTGAACAGAACAGTCATTCTTATTCACCTCAAATACCACCATCTTACCTGTACACACTAGTTAAGAAACCAGCCCTGTGTAGGAGACTAATATGGACTGATTACCCACCTCTCCCTATGTTATCATCAAGACTAAACAGATCTATGTTAATCTCAGCCCAAGCTTCCAAAATCCTTTTCACTTGGTCCCATTTCCTACCCCTCTTAAAAGCCTTTCACTGAGCCCCATGAAATTCAGGATCTCTCAGCAATAAAATCACTGATACTGACAATCCTTCCTCAACATTTTTCTCACCTTTCTGTTCATAGTGAAACCAGGTTATATTCTAAGTCTACAGCCTTCACAAATGGAGGCTATTTTTTCTTTCCTTTCCCACATTCTACAGGAACAGGGCCTGGGTTTTCCCCCTGGTTCCTCAACACCTCCAGCCTCCACACTCACTTACTTCCAGTCCTTGACATCATCAAGTCCCTATAACCATGGCCCTTCCCTCATGCATAGACTAATTTAGCACCTAGTACACTTCTGCCTCTACACCATTACTCCTGTCATCATTCCTGGTGGCTTCCGCAACTAAGATCCAATCCATCTAACACTGGACTCTCAGGCATCTGAATTCATCATTTCCAACAACCTTTTTCTCCAACCCACTTGCACTGTAGTAAATTACTTAGTGTGGCTTTTCTACCCATAAGTCTTTATAAACTCCAAGGTGGGATTTGCTATGAGCAACTGAGGAGCTCCTGATTGCTAAAGTCGTCCACGTGGAGTATTTCCTTTGGGAGTGGCACAAAACAATGTTCTGGAAGGTTCCCACTCTCTCTCAGGTGCTTAGAGTTCTGATGATGCTATGATTGGCTAGTTTGGCCACTCTGCCGGGCTCAAAAGAGGGCCTCCTAGAGGCAGAACTCTCTCTGACTGCTGCTGAGGAAGGACGCGCTCCTGTGAGAGACGTGCTGCTGAAAGAGACACGTGCTGCTGGGAAAGAGACTCAAGAGACACGCATTGCTGAGTGAGACACCAAGGGGCATGCACTGTTGGGAGAGAGACTGTGAGAGACTTTTGGCTGAGAGACGGTGGGCTGGGAGAGAGATTGAGTGTGTTCCTGACTTGAATTGTAGCCTGGTGTTTCCCTAATAAACTCCATAATCTGTTAGTTCTGTGTGGCCACTGCAGTGCATTATCAAACCCAGGATAGAGGTTGGTGGGTGCTTTGGGAGAAACGGTTGGAGAAAGGGCTGGAGGGAGGCAGCATGTCTGGCCTTGCAGGAATAGGCCTTGGGCTATTGATGGTGATTCTGTCTTCCTCTTGTGGGATCAGAGGAGGTCAGAACATGTGGCCTCCTTGCCCTTTTGCACCACTTCAATCATCCCATTTCAGTAGTCATTAGAGATGTATTTTCAAACTGTAAATTTTGGCCCATTAGTGAAAATAAAATAAATTTAATAAGTTATAATCAGGTTGTTTCTTTTAAGGAATAGAAAAAAAATAAATCAGAGCTTAATTCATGCAATAAGATAAACTTTGTTTCATTAAATTTTTGCAATTACTTATCATGATGTTTTGATGTTGGTGTTAGGTGCCAGTGAGTCAGTTTCCACTGATGGTGACCCTGTGCACAACAGAAGGAAACACTGCCCGGTGCTCCACCATCCTCACAATTGTTACTATGTTTGAACCCATTATTGTGGCCATTGTTCCAATCCATCTTTTTGAGGGTCTTCCCCTTTTTCATTGACCCTCTACTTTACCAAACATGATGTCCTTCTCCAGGGACTGGTCCCTCCTGATAACATGTCCAAAGTATATGAGATGAAGTCTCATCATCCTGGCTCCTAAGGAGCATTCTGGTTGTACTTCTTCCAAGACAGCTTTGTTCATTCTTCTGGCAGTCCATAATATATATTCAATATTCTTTGCCACACCATAATTCAAATGCACCAATTCCTTTTTGGTCGTCCTTATTAATTTTTGAGCTTTCGAATGCATGTTGGTCTATTCACACAGGTATACCTTAGTCTTCAAAGAGACATCTTTGCTCTTAACATTTCAAAGGGGTCGTTTGGAGCAGATTTCCCCAATGTCACAGGTTGTTTAATTTCTTGACTGCTGCTTCCATGGGTGCTGATTGTGGATCCAAATAAAACTTTTCTCTATTTACCATGAGTTTGCTTATTAGTCCAGTTGTGAGGAGTTTTGTTTTCTTTACTATTGAGTGCAATCCATACTGAAGGCTGTCATGTTTGATATTTATCAGTAAGTGCTTCAAATATTCTTTATTTTTAGCAAGTAAGGTTGTGTCATTTGCACATCGCAGGTTGTTAATGAGTCTTCCACCTATCTTGATGTTTTGTTCTTCTTCATATAGTCCACCTCCTTGGATTATTTGTTCAGCAAACAGATTGAGTAAGTATGGTGAAAGGATACAACCTTGACACACACCTTTCCTGATTTTACTTCATGCAATATCTCCTTGTTCTGCTCTAATGACCGTCTCTTGGTCTATGTCCAGATTCCCCATGAGCTCAATTAAGTCTTCTGGAATTTCCATTCCTTGCAATGTTTCCATAATTTGTTATGTTCTGCACAGTCAATTGTCTTTGCATAGTCAATGAAACATAGTAAACATCTTTCTGGTATTCTTTGTCTTCAGCCAAGATCCATTTGACATCAGCAATGATATTCCTGGTTCCATGGTCCCTTCTGAATCTGACTAGAATTTCTGGCAGTTCCCTGTTTAGGTACTGCTACAACCATTTTTAAATTACTTTTAGCAAAATTTTACTTGCATGTGATATTATTCAACAATTTCTGCATTCTGTGGTATCACTTTTTTTTATTATTTTTTTTATTTTAGGGTAGACACAAATAAGGATCTCTTACAGTTGGTTGGCCAGGTAGCTGTCTTCCATATTTTGTGGCATAAACCTGTGAATGCTTCCAGTGTTGGAAATGTTTGTTGAAACATTTTAAATGATATTCTGCCAATTCCTGGAGATTTGTGATTCCCAAATGCCTTTGTAGTTTAGATTCTTCCTTCATTACCATCAGTCCTTGATCATACGCAACTTCATGAAGTGGTTGAACTTCAGCTAATCATTTTTTGTACAGTAACTCTGTGTGTTCCTTTCATCTTCTTTTGATGCTTTCTGCATTGCTCAAAATTTTGCCCACAGAATCCTTCAATATTGCGACTTGAGGCTTGCATTTTTTTTCTTCAGCTCTTTCAACTTGAGAAATGCTGAGCTTCTTCTTCCCTTTTGATTTTCTGACTCCAGGTCTTTGCACATGTCATTATAATACTTTATGTTGTCTTCCTGAGCTGCCCTTTGAAATATTCTTCTCAGTTCTTCCACTTCATCATTTCCCTCGCTCACTTTAGCCACTCTCTGTTCAAGAGTACGGTTTAGAGTCTCTCCTGGCATCCATTTTAGATTTTTTTTTCTTTCTTATCTTTTTAATGACCTTTTCTTCATGTGTGATGTTTTTGATGTCATCTCACAACTATACCGGTCTTTGGTCATTTGTGTGCAATGTATCAAATATATTTTTTAGACAGTCTCTAAATTCAGGTAGGATATACTCGAGATCATATTTTGGCTCTTGTGGACTTGTTTTAATTTCCTTCAGCTTCAACTTGAAATTGTATGTGAGCAATTGATGGTCTGTTCCACAGTCAGATCCTGGCCTTGTTTTGACTGAGGATATTGAGCTTCTTCATTGTCTCTTTCCACAGATGTAGTTGATTTGAATCCTGTATATTCCTTTTGGCAGGGACCAAGTGTCTATAGTTGCCATTTATGCTGTATTTGCAAAAAGGTATTTGCAATGAATAAATTGTTGGTCTTGCAAAAGTCTATCATGCAGTCTCTGGCATCATTTTTATCACCAAGGCCATATTTCCCAACTGTTGATCCTTCTTTGTTTCCAACTTTGACAATCTAATCACCAGTAATTATCAATGCATCTTAATTGCATGTTTGGTCAATTTCAGACTAGAAGTTGGTAAACATCTTCAATTTCTTCATCTTTGGCTTTAGTGGTTGTTGCATACATTTGAATAATAGTCACATTAACTGGTGGCATAGTGGCTAAGACATTAAGCTGGTAACCAGAAGGTTAGTGGTTCAAATCCACTAAATGCTCTGTGGGAGGAAGATGAGGTGATATACTTATATCAAGATTTACAACTTTAGAAATCATTGGAGGTCGCTATGAGTTGGAATCAATTTGATGGCAGTTGGTTTGGTTTTATCTTGAGGAGGCAGCTCTTCCACAGTCATATTTTGAGTGCTTTTCAACCTGAGAGGTTCATCTTCCAGCACTGGGTCAGACAATGTTTCACTGCTTCGTAAGGTTTTCAGTGTGTAGTTTTTCCAGAGATGGACTGTCACATCATTCTTCCTTGTCTGTCTTAATCTGAAAGCTCTGCTGAAACCTGCCTACCATGCGTGACCCTGCTGGTATTTGAAATACCCGTGGCATAACTTCCAGCATCGCTGTAATATGCAAGCCACCACAGTACACCAAACTGACAGACAAGTGGTACATATTGGGTTGTTTTGAAAATCATCTTACTTATTGTGTCCATCCAAAAAGACCAAGAAACACTAACGGATCTTGTCATCACCATAGCCTAATACTTCCAAGATTATGATTTTAAACATCTGATTTGCTAAGTAACAACTACTAAATTTAGAGCCTACTTATTCCAGCCTCCACCTTCCACATTTTTTAACTTTATTCAGATTTCCAATTCATTGACCTTATTACTTTTTACTATTACCACCACCATCCTATACACACACACACATTATATATTCACCTCTCCTTACTTCATTCAGATTCCAGGCTTTATTGTGTCTTCTTGTTAAAATTCCAAAACTGATACCAGTAGTGTCACTAGTGGGTACAGGCTGTGTGGACCTCACTGGGTGACACTGTCAGAGACAGTGACACCAAAATAATTGTCTATAAAATTTCTGTGCATTGTTTCAGCAGGAATGTATTGTATTTTCTTTTTGCAGGTTCAATAGAGATGCTTTTGTTAAACGTTGGACAGAACAAAGACAAAGACAAAGACAATCATCCTGGATGAGGGACAGAAATGTATTGTTTTTAATAAAAGTATGCCTGTAGTTAGTTATGACAACAAACACATTTCTTTTAAAGCCCAGTTTACATGTGTTAATATACTGACAGGGCTAAAACTCCATGGTAGCTTAGTTTTGAACATTCTAATGTGCTGTCATCAGAGCTGTCGTTATTACCCAATTACAAGGATGTTTCAAATCAAGTGGTTTCATCTGCACATGCTATGTTGTTGTTGTTATGTGCTGTTGAGTTGGACCCGACTCATAGCAACCCCTCATTGGTTTCTGAGGCTGTATCACTACGGAAGTAGTTTGCCCAGTCTTCCTTCTGAGGAGTGACTGGTAGGTTTGAACCGCCGGCCTGCTGGTTAGCAGTCAAGTGCCTTAGGCACTGTGCTACCAGAGCTAGCATAGGCTATTGTTTTTGTTGCTGCCGGTGTTTTTATTGTAGCTGATTTTTTCAAATTTTCTGGTGTTTTACCTACAATATAGTGGTAATTAGCATTTGTGAACCCATACAATAATTTTTTAAAGAATGAAGTAGTAATTAAAGGAAAAGGAGAAAAAATTTTAAAAAAAGATTCCACTTAGTTCCTAATAATGTTGTAACTAATAATTTTGGAGTTCAATGTAGAAAGATTTTACAAAATAATTTTATTAGGATTCATATAATCTAAGAAATACTACATTTAAATAATTTACAACTATATTTATCACTATCATTCTATGATTAAAATCGATAATAAACATTATTAAGGATTCTGTATAGTCCAGTATGGAGGAGGTACATGCGGGGGTAGGGGTGACACCCTGAGTTACAGCACTGGGTGACACCAACCCTAGTGATGTCACTGACCTATACCCAAGTTTCTAGTAAATTTATGTCACCACCCAAGCTGCTGAACGTTGCATGAGAAAAACAAATTTGTGATCATGGGTTTCAAGTAGGCCTTCGTTGTTGTTGTTTGCCCTCAAGTCGGATCCGACTCATAGTTAACCCTCCTTGGGTTTCCAAGTCTGTATCACTACAGAAATAGATTGCCCAACCTTCCTTCTGAGGAGTGGCTGGTGGGTTTGAACTGACAGCCTTCTTTCTGGTTAGCAGTCAAGTGCCTTAGGCACTGTTCTGTTACCTGGTGCCACTCTGACGAGAAAACATACCACAAATGGGATCCTTAACAAACAGGAGTTTATTCTCACAATTTGGAGGCTTTAAGTCCAAGTTCAGAATGCCAGGCTCTAGGGGCTTGGTGAAAGCCCCTCAACCTCAACCAGCTCTGTCTCCTGCTCCCGGCCCACTGGAGCTAGAGGCATTTCTTCACTCAGACAACTGCTGGTTGCTGAGGCTGGAAGCCCCAAAGTTGACAAGTAAAAGGCACGGTCCTGATGTTACCAGATTACATGGCAGGCCATTAGCTTATGTCCATCGTAAGTCCCAAGGTCAGCAGAGCATGGCAGGCTTCTGAGCAATGACACAGCTACATGCAGGGTACAAGCATGCCAAAGGCTGGAGACCATTCCCAAGGCTTCTCCTTATATACAAGAAACCGACCACATTCCCTAAGGCAGCTACTCAGCTGCTCCCAGTAGATTCCACCATGGAGTTGATTACCAGTCTCATCATGGGGAATACTACATCCAGCTGCCCAGCCACTCAACCAGGCCTAGCCAAGTTGATTTATAAACATAACCATCACAGACACTATGCTACCAGAGCTCCCAAGTAGGCCTTCAGTGCTGCCAGATCCTTTCCCTAGTATTTTAAGTTTTCTAGTCTCTTGAGCAACAATTTTATACTTCATCATCTCTAAGTTGATGACTTGGCTTCTCATTTCATCTTCTCAATATCAAATATACAAAAAGTTGAACTCATATACTGCACCTCTCTTATCACAATGGAACTATTCATGCTCCTATTTAAAGTTTATCACTCTACTTAAACACTAAACACATCTTCTTCTCAACACAGACTTGGATTCTGAAATTACTATTTCTCTCTCTTGTAACTTCAGTTTTACCCACTCTACTGGATTACAGCCATTAGCATGAAAATATGCTGTAATAACTTCCATCTTAACAAGTATCTTCACTGACACCAATTTCCTCTGATAACTACACTATTTCTCTACCCTTTATAGCAAAACTCCTTGAATGTGTAGCCCACATTCACTGCTGCGTCTTCCTCAATAATCACTTTAACCAACACCATTCTGGCTTTTATCTCCACTAATCTATTGAAACCAGTCTTGTCGTCCTCAAGAACCTTCATTTTGCCAAATCTGGAGGTCATATTCCTGTCTTCATCATATTCTATTTAGAATAATACTCGTCCCATTCCCACATTCTTTCTCTTATTCTTTTTTCCTGCTCCCTCATTCTTGAAGAACTTTCTTCAATTCTGAGATGCCACCCTTCTTAGTTTTCCTTTAATCTGTAACAGATATCGCCAAAAGGAGTTTACCCGATCTTATTAAAATTGCCACAGGACTTGATCTTTCTCTTTTTCATGTTTCTGTCTTTTTTTCTGTAGGTGATTTTCTTCAGTTCCTAGATTTTCATCACCATCTATATGCTGTGGCTTCTAATTTTGTATCTTCAGCCCTGACCTCTTTCTTCAGTTGCAGATTCAGATATTCAACTACCTGTTTGATACACTTACTTGTATGTCTACCAGATATTGGTATTAGGCTCTGCTTTTGATCTGTCCATATTGAGTTATGGTGATTCAGTTATCTTGTTCCTGATCTCTGTTTAAGGGTATTGACCTGCTTTTGTCTTTTCTATATCCATGTTTGCTTCAAATTTCCAAAAGGCTCCCCTGACTCATGGTATGGTCCACTCTACTGCATATGAAGCAATACAGTACGGTGATGAGGATTAAGGCATTCTCTGTTCAAACTTGATTCTTCCATTTCCTAGTGAGTTATTTATCCTTTCTCTGCTGGAGTTTCCTTATTTATAATGACAGAATATTAATAGCATGTATCTCATAGGTTGTTGTGAGAAGTAGTTAATTCATGCAAAACTCTTAGAATAGTGCTGGCACATGGTAAGTGCTTGACGAATGCTAGCTCTTATTGTGATATTTAACAACGTTATTGAAAAATCCAGCTTAAAGTCATCATTGTTGATCTAGAGCTAGAGGGGGTGAGATAAAGGTTGAAAGGAATAGTGTATAGAAATAGTACTCAACTCAAAAGGGAAGGCCTCTGAGAAGAAAATACCCCAAATGACAGAGGAGTGAATGATGCAGAGGCAACAACAAGAAAGAACAGGTTTGGCACACTGGATGAGCATAAATAAAAGATGGTGTGACTGGAGTTCATGAAAAAGGACAGAATGATAGAGGGGGCAGAGAAAAGTCAGTCATGTAGGGCTCACAGGCCACAGTAAGCATTTTGCATTTTATTATAAAATTAATGGGTAACAGTCGAATTATGTGATCAGATTTTCATTCTTAAAAGATCACTTTCAATACTTATAGAGAAAATTGTGAGGGAGAGGGCAAGAGAAGTGAAACTGGATAATATGGCTATTGTAAAATCATGGAGAAGAATGAAGGTACTTTGCACTAGGATTGTAAGGATGGAGATAAAAAGAAGTGGGCTGATTCTAAATGAGTCCTAGAAGGAGAGGTGGCAGAATTTGTTGATTACTGTAAAGGGCAGAAGAAGAAACATGGAAAATTCCTACCTTTTTGGCTTGAGCAACTGGGTAAATATTTATACTATTTCCTGAGATGAAGAAGACTGAGGAGAAATGGGTTTGGGAGAGCAGTAGGAATCAAGTCATGTTAATTAACATTTATATTGCTTATTATCTTTTGCCTCATGTGCCAAGTTTGGGTATTACTCACATATCTTTTTCCCTTAGATTAACACCTGACTGATGCTCTTGGATATTCTCTGAAAATTTTTGTGAGCTAAAGAATCACCTTGATTATGACCTCTCTGACAACTATAGGGTCATAGTGACATATGGTATCATCATTATTCTGGGTCCTGTACTTTCTTCACCTATATTATTTGCCTCATAAGAGGACCACTAGTGTGATTCAACAACCTATTTTATCACCATCTCTCAGTGTAAAAGACACTTTGCCAAGTGTCAGAACTAAATGACACCTGGATTATTCAAGATTATTACTTCACCAAACTAACAATAAAATGGTCTTGTTTCCAAGTAATCAAAACTAATAGAATCATATGAATTAAGACCAAGGACTTTCTGAACTTTACACCAAATCATACTAATTATTTCAGATAGTACTATGTATATTTTTAAAAAATTTTAAATTCAATGCATTGTTTAAAGTTTCCTTCCAATATTCATATGACCACAGTTTAATAAGTGACCATACACCTTGTTTTCTAAATCAAGATACATTTGAGAGTGAAATAGGAAGTTGTGATAATCACAGGCAAAAACTGGGACAGTCCAGGCACTGGGACACTATGGAACACATAATCACTCCATTTATAAGGGACGAAGTCTTAGGGATAAAAGCCCAGAACAGTATATGGTTTCATTTAGCTAAATCAGGTGGTAAAATATGAAGAATAAAGCAAAACCAAATCAAGCCCACTGTCATAGAGTCCATTTCAACTCATAGCGACCCCCATTGGGTTTCTGAGGTGGTACATCTTGACGGAAGTAGATTGTCCAGTCTTACTTCCTTGAAGTAGCTGGTAGGTTTGAATCACCAACTTTATCATTAGCAGTCAGATGCCTGAGGTACTACACCACCAGAGCTCCTCGTGAAGAATAAAGCAAAGGGAAATCAGGAATTCTGTATGTGCTTAACGCTCTTTCTCATCTTTTTTATTTTTAATTTGGTGGATTTAAATACATAATTACTAACTAAATTTTGAAGTCTATCTGTTTGCATCCCTGTGAATAATATTTGTGGTACATATTTATTATATTTGTGGCACAAATCCAGATAAGATTCTCATTTCATTACATCAACCTATGACACATATCAGACCTTTAATAATATAAAAACCAAAAAAACCAAACTCACTGCCCTCAAGTCAGTCCCGACTCATAGCGACCCCTCCTTGGGTTTCCGAAGCAGTATCTCTATGGAAGTAGATTGCTGTTTTGGTTACCTGGTGCCACTCTGACAAGGATATACCACAAATGGGATGGCCTTAACAAACAGGAGTTTATTCTCTTATAATTTGGAGGCTTTAAGTCCAAGTTCAAAGTGTCAGGCTCCAGGGGCTGGATGAAAGCCCTTCAACCTTGGGGTCCAGCTCTGCCTCCTGTTTCTGGCTCACTGGCGCTAGAGGCATTTCTTCGCTCAGATGGCTACTGGCTGCTGAGGCTGACAAACCCAAGGTTGACAAGTAAAAAGGCACAGTCCCAACGGTACCAAACTACATGGCAGGCCATTAACTTAAGTCCATTGTAAGTCTTAAGGTTGGCAGAGCGTGGAGGCTGCTGAACAATGACATGGCTACATATAGGGTCTAAGCGTGCCATAAGCTAAGAGACCATTTCCAAAAGCTGCTTTTTATCTACGAGAAGCAGACCACATTCCCTAAGGCAGCTACTCAGCTGCTTGTGGTAGATCCCACCATGGAGTTGATTGCCAGTCTCATCATGGGGAATAACTACCACCAGCTGCCCAGCCATTCAACCAGGCCCAGCCAAGTTGACACATAAACAAAACCACCACAATTGCGTAGTCTTCCTTTTGAGGAGTAGCTGGTATGTTTGAACTGCAAGCCTTTTGGTTAACAGTCAGATGCCTTAGGCACTATGTTATAGACATATCATCCATATATAATAAAAGAAAAATTAAACAAATTTCAGAATGCAAAAAAGCCAAAAATAATAAAATTATGAAGACTTTGGAAAACCTAATTCCAACATTTATTGCAGTTAATGTGTAAAATATATATGTGAATAGATCTGTTAAAATATGTGCATACAAAGAAAATTTGTTTACATATAGAGTAAGACTATTATAACTAGAACTAAGCCCAAGCTAAATACCAGATCTTTAGTAACCAAAGGGAAAAGGTTCCTCATAATGTAAATATATACTTGGGGATGTTTATTTTCTCATTTCAGTTATCATTTTCAAAATATGCTATATTTTCTATGTAACCCATTTTTCATCTACCCAATTACTAGCAATCTTTTTTTCTACTATCAAAAATGATCATTTGTTTCTTTATTCTAGTAGATAAAACATCCTTTCATTGTTTCAGCTCACAAGCTGTGCAGATCCTACCCACTGTTTTTGCCTCCAGCACTTCACATTATTGGTGTATTATTTCATGCATGCCCTACTCTTTTATCAATTGCTTTTGAAGTAATGTTAATAGACTAGAAAATTGAGACATTTATGAAGTATAGGCAGTGTTTATGAAAAAATCCATAAAATATGACACAGGCAAGACAAGATAAAAGCAGCATTTTAATAGATTATGGCAAAGAGATCCTGTCAGAGTTGACAACTGACTCCTTCGAGATCACTAATTTTTATGGGAGTAATTCTGTGGTATAAAAAATGAAGTTAAATGTCCTAATTAATCTGTAAATAGCACACCCACAATTAAACCTTGTGGCCCCTTCTTGGATTGGGGCTGTAAAGATTTTTGAAAAATAATTATCTCATATTCATAATGAAAAAGTTGTTTCTTTTCTCATGTTTTTCTCATGGCATTTCAGGTAACTGTATACCTGGATTCATACTCAGACAGCAAGCTTCTGATAAGGAAGTCAGTTCACAGCTTGGTGGGGAACCACATCAATTAGACTGAAAAGCTATACACTTATGAATAGTTTATATAGTAAATAATAAAATTGGGAGAAATGGTGCAGGAGCGAGGTAGTGAAGAAAAGCCTACGGTTTCCCCATTTGGGGGAAACAATTCTTTCTTCCATAATTTATGGCTCCCAGAAAGTCAGTTATCTAAAGAGTTCTCTTACAGAGGTGATAACATGGCCAGGTTTTGCCTCTTCTGTAGAAGTTAGAAAATACATTTGTCCATTTTCTGGCTTTTCCTAGTGTTATGGCTAGGTGCTCCATAAATGTTGGTTCCATTCTCTTTCCTTCCTTTCACCTTTAATATTTGAATCCAATAATAATTTCTGTAAAGGTATGATAGTATCTGTATGAAGTTAGATGGAAATAATATTTTACTAGTCATAAAATACTTCAGGATTTTTTTTTTTTTTTAGGATTTGGGTGAAGATTTACAGAGTAAATTCACTTTTCATACAGCAGTTCACATATACTTTGTCTCATGTCATT
>NW_006921655.1:8865145-8907514 GCF_000298275.1 Orycteropus afer afer | reverse complement strand
TTTTTTCCATATCCCTAAATACTTCAGGATATTTTTTAAGATATAATGTTAATAATAATGCATACTAGACTTTCTGATTCACATTCATGACTTTATTTCATTCTGACAGCAAGTCCAAAGGCAAGTATTATTGCTACCATCTTAAAAATAAGGAAACTGAGTGTAGAGATGTTAAAGAAATTACAAAAATCATGTATACATAGTAGGTGATAGAATTAATTCTCAAAGCCCGATCCCCTAACACCAAATCCTAGGTTTTCTTCATGATAAGCTTATGTCTTTGCTATCAGAAATAAACTGTTGATATGGCAAAATATACTATCAGTTTGGTGAAGAGAAAATTGCTCCAATCAATGTGCTCTTGAGTAAAAAACAAAACAAAAAAAAGGAGCATTTAATGACTACTTATTTTTCATTTGGATATTGTTTTTCTTCAAGAAATGGGAATGTGGTCATCTTTTTTTTAAGGGGTAGTTTCTTCCTTGAGTTCCATGAGAAGTAGGTTTTGGAAAATAAATCCTTTTTTTTTTTTTTTAAACTTATGTCCATGACCTTGGTAATAGGTAAGCTGATTATACTTTGGAATATAGCACTGTAGCAAAATGACAGAATACGACCGTATTTGAGAGAAGGATTTTTTAAATTGCCCTTAGGAGCTCTGGTGGCATAGTGCCTAAGGCATTTGACTGCTAACCAGAAGGTTGGTGGTTCAAAGCCACCAGTCACTCCTCAGAACAGAGGTTGGGCAATCTACTTCTGTAGTGATACCACCTTGGAAACCCAAGGAAGGGTTGCTATGAGTTGTATGTGACTCGACGGCAGTGTTCTTTTGCAAAGCAGTTTCAATATTAAGAAAGCAAATACTGAAGTTCTCCAGATACAATAATCCAGTTTTCCAAATGTTTATGGTCTTATATAAATTGTTTTAATATTTTGGCTGAACTAATCGGTTGATGTGCTTATTTGATTAAAACACTTACTTAACTGATGTCTAAATGATGGAATGTATTTGACCCTGGAGGAATCTCATAGGCCAGCCAAAACTTCTCACATTTCACACAAGGAAATAACGAATGGAGAGACACTAAGCTATTTGCTCAAGATCATGTACAAATAATGATGCAAATTCCTGGCTAGAACTCATTACTTCTAAGTCTAGTGTCCTAATCCAATAAATTACCTTAGCTGAGTTCATCTGACTATTATTCAGTCAAAACCATGGGTACACACAATCAAAGATTTTAACACATCCTCTGATGGAACATCCTTCAACAGGTGAAACAGTTAAGAGCAGATAGGCCTAGTATTATAGACACGATTGCAAAAAGAAGTCCTTAGCTGACAGGAAGAGAAAATAATAAATGGCACCTTTTTCATCTCTAAACTCTCTAATTCCAAGAAAATATCCTAAAGCCCCTGCCTTGGGTAAAAAATATTTGAAATGCCAAATCCGGTTATCAATTCATCTCTATGTGTGTCGGGAAGGATTACTACAGTTAAGTATATTCTAAGCCTGTTTATACCCAGCAGTACTCCTGATGTTCCAATAAGAGTGCCTATTTTTGTTTTCATTTTTGAAGTGACACTAACCTAAGACGAAAGAAAGAAAAGAAAAGAAAGTAGTATGTTTAAGCCATTCTTCAAAGCTCATCTCCGTGAAGCTATTTTGATGGTTTAAAAAAAAAAAGCAAGCAAGCTGCAGCTCAATTAGATGGACTCACCCATACATTCTCTGAATACAAATAACAAACAGACGTGAGGTACATACATATTTTGATAATCAAACTTGTAATTCTGCTTATTTTATACTGTTACTATGTCCTAAAAACAGAGGCAGATACAGAGGGGGTCCTTAAATATTACTGTTTTCACATCTTCTTATTAAGGCAACTGGAGAACTCTCCTTGAATAGCATGGATACATGCAGGATGGCATTTTCACATGGCCAACCCATACTAAACAATGCTTCAGAGTTTTGCATGAGGGTTTTTATTCTTTTATCAATTCTTGTTGAATGAATAAATTTGGGTATCTCCAACTCAGGTAGTATGCTGCTGATTCTTCTATCTACAGTGCTTTATTTTAAATATTTTTAAAGGATGCACAGTGACTCTGATCTAGAGTGTGCAATGCCTCCAAATAACTTCAGTACTCCTTATCCTCAATATTATTGAATAGAAAACAATGATCATAGTCATAAAGAACTTGAACAATTTTTCATGACTTTAAGCCACACTCTCACACACTCAAGAACAAAATGAACATTTTCCTAAACACTTAGGTTTTTAGTTCCTGATTATTCCCATGATTCAAATCCCTTAGGTTTTCAGTTTTAGATTACTCCCCTGTACATTGAGTTAGCACTTCAGAAGATTCATAAATGACTTGAGGGCTACCATCTCTCTACTTGCCACAAATCTACCTGTGTTATAGTTTGAGGAATTCTGAGGTAAGTTTGAAGGAAATGATCTATTTTTGGTTATAGTGCTTAGACCATTTAGTGAACTTTTTAAAGATTCACATCAATGGCACACACTAAACATATTTTTAAGCAAGATTAGTTACATATTACATTCCATTTTTTTGTAAGAAATTCTGGTTTTTCTTGCAACCATCAACCAGAAGACACAAAATAAAATAACACTAAAATAGAAACAGAAAATCAGCATGACAGAAAATAAACATACAAATAGTCAAATCTCAAGGGCCAACATGGTAAATCAAGTTCTTAATTTCTTTAGTGATTATTCTGTTATTCTTGTGCTAGATAATGATATTGTTGGAACAGTAAGCCTTTAACATCTGTGCACTTTGGATCACCTTAAGCCAGCTGGTTCCTCTCAAAATTGTTCATCTTTTGTTCTTACTATGTTCTGACCTGGGCCCCTAGCCTTAAGACAGCAATGTGCTTTCTGCAGCCAGGATATCCTCTTCAAAACTGTCAGACATTCTCAAATGATTGATATACTAGTCTGGTGCTCTGGTATTTTCCCCCTTACTAAATCTCCAGTAAATTTACAGCTCATTCAGTAAGAATGTTAATTAGATCTAGTCTTACTAACTTCATACACATTTTTCTTGTATCTTTGGAGGCTAGCTTGAGGTCTGTATAATACAGTGTGTTTTTAAATAACTGTTACAATATTACAAACAAAAAACACATTCCCTACCAAGTGCAACAATTCAGGTGGTCAACTCAGCTGACTCTCCTCTTTCCAGAACTGTATCATGCATCTGTGCTGCAAACCTGAAGCATGATTCCTAGGTCCACTCTGAATATTAGAAATTATTTACACACTTGTCCTTCACTCGTTTTTCCTACTACTCCTTACTATGCTCACCCTATTTGGATCTTGTTCTACTCTCTTCCCCATGATCAAAGACAACAAGTGGAGGAGGTCCTGGACTCCTCTGAAGTCCATTTCATGATCTGATCCAGAGAATCATTGATGGGAACTCTAATCTCACAACAACTATGTCCCTTAGGGAGTTATGATCTTCTATCAGTCAAAGCCCATAGAAGGCAGGACCAGGGTCTTTTAGGCTGTCAAGCTTGCTTCCTTGTTATAGAGATGTTTTCATATAAAGCTAGAACTCCATCAGTCTTAGAGCATTAATGCTAAACCTCTTGCCTTTACATATATTGTACAATATCTCCCAACCTGCTCATCTTGCCTTTGAGTCTCATGATCAATTGCTCTTTTTGGGCTTGATACAACTTCTCACTCTGAGGCTTAAAACCATGTTTTAGGTTCACACTTTTGCCTTCATTCTCAACCATATTTAGACTTCCCCTTCAAATAGTAAAGTGCTTGACCACTATGGCTCCCAGATAACTACTTCAGCATATTCTTCTGCAGAGCTTATCTGCCATATTCAACTTGCCCCCAAAAGTAAGACCCAGACTGGGGCAGACCAGAGAGCAAAGATTGAGTGGATGCTATCCTGCAGCCTTAGATGACCAAAGCAATATAAGATCAAGGTGGGTGAGAGAGAAAGTAGTAATTTAGGACTAATGAAAGGCAGAAAAGAAAACTTTTGACTTTAGGACTCTGCTAATATGGTTATTCAAGGTACAGCAATAGACCTTTACTGCAAGACATTAAAAATGCTGTTCTCTAGTATATTTACATTAAATTGTACAGCTACAGATTTCTTATTAATGGCAAGAGAAAAATTAGTTACCATACAGTGGAGAAATCAGCCAATTCTCTAACCCAACCCAAAACCTACTGCCATTGGTACTATCCTGACTCATAGGGACCCTACAGGTCAGAGTAGAACTGCCCTATAGGGTTTCCAAGGCTGTAAATCTTTATGGAAACAGATTGCTCATCTTTCTCCTGTGGAGCAGCTGGTGAGTTTGTATTGCTGACCTTTTGGTTAGCTGCCAAATGCTTTAACTACTACATCACCAGAGCTCCTTAATACTCTAACAGAGTCATCAAAATAAACATCATCAGTGAGTGGCTTATGGGCATAGCACACTTCCATATTTGATGCTCTAAGAAAAATATAGTATTATTTATATTGTATTCAGGCACAGCATGCACAACCTGAGACTACCCATGAGGAAACATCACATAAAACCAAAATGAAAAATATTCTATTATTAAAAAAAGGAATGGTAGTCTGCAAAAAAAAAAAAAAAAGTTATAAAAGACAAACAAAAGCTACAGAGAAATGTTCCAGAATAAGGCAGTCTAAAGAAACTAAATATAATGCCTTACCATAGACTGAGTTTTGTATCAGAGGGAAAAAAAAATGCTGTAAAGGATATCATTGGGTCAGTTAGAATACAAATGGAAGATTAGAAAAAAAAATTATTGCAACAATTTTAAATTCACTTATTATACAAGACAATGAGTCTTGTTTTTATAAAACAATTATTAGGAAATACCCACTGAAGTATTAAGGACTAAAGGGCCAAGTAACTAACTTTCAAAAAGTTCAGGGAAAAAAGTGTGTGTAAATATATATATGTATGTATGTGTATATGTATGGACGTATGTATGTATGCATGCATGTGTATATGCATGTATGTACGTGCATATGCATGTATGTGAAAATGTACATCCATACATACACACACATAGGGGAAAGAGAAAGAAAAAGTCACATGTAAACAGTCATCTGATAGAGCAAAGGAGCCAAATGTCAACAATTGGTAAATCTGGGTAAACGGTAGATAAGTGTTTTACATATTATTTTGATTCTTGCAATTTTTCCAAAAGTTTGAAGTAATTGCAAAATAAAACAACAAAAAACAAAAACTGTGCTCTGGACCATCAATAGGTTTTATTAGATCAAGGTACAATGAACTATGTTGAGGGGGTGGGCAAGATCTGCAAAAGGCAGGAGAATTTGGAAAGATATCCATAAAAGGTTTATATAATAGATGAAAAAAATCTCTTAAATTCCTGAATGGTAAAAAGAGAAATAAAATACTTGGACAATCTCACAATTAGAAAGGCAATTCCTACTAAGATGAGAGTACATACATATGTCCAGAGAAGATTTCTTTCTTCTTTATATGCCATAAACATTTAGGAGTTGAAATATTTTGTATTTTATGGAGTCATGTATAAAAAATGACATGGCATATTAATGTCCATGTTATTTGTACTTCTATACACTAAATATAATAAATGTAACTTGAATATCATAAAAAAAATCAAGAAGAGGATCAACACTAAGAATAGAGTTAATATGTACTTATCTGGAAGTCAGCAGATAAAGAGATACTGCCAAAATAAACAAGCTAAACGTGAGAATGGACATTCAAAGTACATTATTGTGTTACTGGAACATCTGGTACTAACACTGTCAAGTTTACATATGTTCCAAATACTTATTTATGTAACAATCAAATGCTAAGCATTCCAGCTGCACTTGTAAACTTTTTATGAACTGAAGTCATATGCACAAGCTCAGCTAAATGTACTCAACAGAGGGAGGAGCGTGAGGAAACTGTTAACTCTCAGAATTGAAGGTTGATTGCAGTGTGGCCTTCTGGCACTACCATAGAACAGTGTCTAGCCTGGGAGCTGAGCTGCTGGCTTATGTGAGACTCATTTCATTTCAGGAGGTAGAATCAGAAATACCTAACAAATGGGTCATAATCATGAATTAGCAGCTACCTTTTTTGGACATCATTTAGTCATTCTCAGGGGAAAAAGTATATTAAAAAAAGAAGAAAGGAAAGAAAACATGGTGATATGAAGTCTTTAGGAAAAAGAGAATTTGATATGAAAGTGAAAAAAAAAAATTCTTAACACAACGTACAACTAACATACATTACTATAGAGGAAGCACTGTTTTTTCTGATGATGATCTACTAACACTACTAATGAAAAATTAGTTTTAGGAAACTCCTTAAAAAAAGAATTAACAGTAACAACCTTTATTCATTTTAAAGAGTGAAAAAGGCAGAACAGAGTGAAATCAAAGCATTTCCATGCTGTTTTTCTTTCTACCAGCAAAAGGGAACAGATACATGTTTTTCTTTAAAGTTTGTCTGTCATTGCTTTGACACCGTTTTTAGAGCATGTGATACCGTAAAAGAAACTAAGTCACCAATTCTTTGTTTTATGATCAGAAGATCTTAATCAGGGTGATTTCTATCAAGTTGATGTTAAAAAAATACATATTTCTTGGAGCGGGGGGAGTATTTCTCCAATCTTCGATCTGACTGGCAGGATTCTGAAAGGCTCCTGTAGAATTAATCAGATGTTTCACAGAGTGATCCATCAATCCAGAGGTGTGAATATCTGTAAGCTGCATGATCCTGCTGCACTTTTTAGTTGTCAATAGCACTTTAATCATACCAGCGTTTGCAATCACAAATCTCATGGTTCCAGCAAAAAAAAAAAAAACAAAAAACCAGAAACATTGTTTGTCCTGTGTCACTGTAGCTATAGAATAGTGGCTTTTAACCTTCATTGCACATTTCAATCACCTGGTAAGCTTTTAAAATTCCCCAAACCCAGGCCCCATCTCAAACCAATTACATCAGAATGGAGTTCAGGTGTCAGTATTTTAAAAATCCCTCATTTGATGGTTCAGCCAAGCAGAATGAGGAAGTGCATTCTTTCAGCATCATAGGATTAGTTTTGCAAAAACAGCATTTTAGGAAAATAATTGAGGCACTAGGTGTAACCCATTCTTTGTGTTTTAACTGTTGTTGTGCGCCATCAAGTTGATTCTGACTCACAGCAACCCTATAGGACTATCCCATAGAGTTTCTTAAGCTGGAATCTTTATAAGAGCAGATCACCAAGGCTTTTCTCTCATGCAACAGGTTTGAATGGCTGACCTGACCATTTGGTCAGCAGTCTAGCAAGCACTTAAGCACTTAACCATTGTACCATAACAGCTCCTTGCCTTTGAACTATGCCCTACAAATTTTATAATACAACAGTTCTGAATCTTTAAACTCCAATTCTTCTCACATCTTGAGAATGCCTTAATGAGTAGATAGAATATTGTCTAAGGGTAGACAGAGAGCTCTGGTGGTGTAGTGCCTAAGGCACTTGACTGTTAACCAGAAGGCTGGTGGTTCAAACCCACCAGCCAGTCTTCGAAAGGAAGGTTGGGCAATCTACTTCCCTAGAGATATTGCCTCAGAAACACAAGGAGGGATCACTACGAGTTGCAATCAACTTGATGGCAGTGAGTTTGGTTTTTTTGGTTTTAAGGGTTGACAGTTGGTCTAGCCTTCAATGCCCTAAAGCCAAAGAGAAAAAAAACAAAGCAATTGTCATGGAGCTACATCTGACTCCTAGTGACTATTGGTGTGTCAGAGTGGAACTGTGTTTCATTGGGTTTTCAGTGGCTGATTTCTCTGAAGTAGATCACCAGGTCTTTTTTCAAAGGAATTTCTGGGTGGACCCAAACCGTCAATAGTTTAGTTAGTAGCCAAGCACTTAACCATTTGTGTTACCCAGAGACCCCTTCAATGCCCTGAGAATTACCCTATTTTAGCTGAGTAAAAGTGGGATAAGAACAATTGGTTGATTGATTTTGTGTTTTTCTTTTTTAACTGTTTATGAAAAAACCATTTTGCTTACAAAATAATACTGTGGAATCATGAATGTGACAAGGGCTATAATTGCAGATGGTAACTTAACTCATAAGCAGGACAGCTCATAATAACCTTTTAGCAATGCCTTTTACTGCTATTTCAAACAATGTTGCATATATGTGCACATTTTGGGGGAATAGTATCAGCTATGAGAATAACCTAGAATTCAGCTGTAAGGACAGTGACCATAAGTCCTGTTCTGCCTGAACAGTTGTGGTTCATGCCTATTGTCCCAGTGCAATTACTAATAGTACTTTCTTTAACTCTTTAAATTCCTGTTTGGATTGTAAATTATATTAACAGAAATTGGAGAATTCTTACTGAGCAGATAATTCAGCCTACAAGAAGAGAAAAGATGTATGAATTACACAGTAAATATTTAATAAGTTTTAACTGCTATATGATTATTATTAATATAGAAACAAGTTTTAAAGGATAGTCTACAATTACCAAAAGGAAACAAAAATGTACATCCTCAGACTTCAACCATATCTTTACATTAGTTGTCTTCATAGTCCTACAAGTGGTTACATAGGATCACCTTTCGAAATAGACGGCAGTGTTTTTACTCTTTTCTCTATACAAAAATATAATTCAATTACAAAAGGACTTGTGTCTTCAAAATTTCAGAGCAATTTGTAAAATGCAAAGACAATTTTTAATCATTACCAAATAGATGTCATTCATTATGACTATTAAGCCAAGTTTAGTAGTTTATGTTCAATGCTTTGGGACAAAAAAGCAAAACAACCAACCAACCAACAAAGGCAGAAATGTCAGTTAGATTTGCTTTGAGTACAGCTATCTGAAATGTTCTCTTGTTTTGACTTAGTCCAGAAGGGAAACTTGAAACAATGAGTAAATGAGAAGTTACAAAGACATATTTTAATTTTAGCTTAACATAAAGATTTCCAAAATAGAGTTGTCCAACAGAATGGATTGATTCAGGAAATGATGAGCTCCTTTGCTTGAAGATATTCAAAGTGAGACTGGGTGAGCGTATGCCAAGGATGTTGCAGGAAACAGTTCTGCACTCTGTGGGAGGTTAGCTAACAGTAGATGATATCTTTGGTTCTTCCCAATGCTAATTTTTTTAATCTTACATTTGTTCTAAATATGAAAAACTACTTTAATGATGCAAAGTCTAAAGCCTGGTTAGGAAAGTGAAAAAGAAGAAGAAAGTAAACAAAGAAACTTTACTTGGGTACCAGAGAAAAGCAGACTTAATGAAACCTTTTTTAAAATGTGGAGATAAGGAAAGTTACTACCTTTTTAGAAAGTATATATTTTGTGACACATGGAGATATTTTAGAAAATCTAGTATAAGCAAAAAAGTATACACTTCTAAAAGACAAATGATCTTAAGAATAAAAAAAATCATTTGCTTATAATTATTGATTTCACAAAATAGGAGAATGAGAAGCTATGCAGAAAGCACTGAAGGACTGAGCAAGACTCTTCATAGTCTCACATTGCTAAGGAGACAAAACTAGAGCTGAGAAACTTCCAAAGGGAAGGGACCATAAAGAAAAACAAGGCTTTCAAACAGGAATCCAGATGTCCCTATTTTAGGAGTAAGACAAACCAAACCAGAGGTAGTTTTAGCATTACAAAACTTGCAACCTAGTCCTAGAATTAAAATAACACTCTATTGGCCAACAAGAGATGTCTAGAGAAAAGTAGCATTATCCAGAATCACTATAGCTTCTAAAACACAGTACCTGGCATTAGTTATAAAAGAAGTAACAGGCATGACACAAAGCAGGACAGGAGAAACAGAATAGATCCACTGATCCACATATTGGGATCATCAGATTGGATAAGAAGAACTGCAATTAATATGCACAAAAAACATATGACATGGTGAAGAATTGATAGATTATAGATAGCTAGAATTTATCTTAAAAAAGAATCAAATAGTAAGCTAGCACTAAATAATACAATAACCGAAATTAAGAACTCAATAGTAGAGTTAAACAGCAAATTAGAAGTAGATCTGGAAAATATTTCATCTGAAACTAGAGAATGAAAAGGATGGAACAACAGAAAAGATTTGAACTGTAAACCTAATTGGAATCCTAGAGAGGGAAGACAGAAAAATTGGACAGAAACAATAATTGAAAAAATGAAGGCATAACATTTCCAAAATGAAAAATATCAACTGTCAAACAGGATGGATTCACAGAAAATCACATAGGCAAATGGCAGTAGAATTTTTGAAAACCAGACAAAGGGGGAAAAAAAAAAGCCTAGAATGTAGCAAAAGGGAAAGTATGTATTACCTACAAAGTCGTATCAATAGGAAGGACTGTTGAATTATCAACTGAAATAATGAAAAACAGACAATGGAATGACATCTCAGAGCTGTTAAAAAAAAACAAAACAAACAAACAAAAAAACCCTGTCATCCTAGAATTTTATACCCAACAAAAATAGCCTCTAAAAGTGAAGATGAAATAAAAATATTTCCAGACAAACAAAAACCAAGTGAAATTGTCACCAACAATAGTAAAGTGAGTTAGTAAAATAGTAAAGTGAGTTACTCTAAAATAAATAGTAAAATGAGTTCTTCTGGTAGAAATAAAACTATCCCAGATGGAAACACAGAAATTTAGGAAGGAATGACATACAGAAAGAGTAACAGGAAGAGTGAAAATGGGGGCAAAATAAATTAATATTGATGTACAAAACAGGAATAATGATGTGCTCTGGAGAATAAAAAATATGTAGGATTAAAAATTTTAATGATAACAGAAAGGATGGTGATATATGGAGTAAAAATATTCTAAGGTTAGCATTGTCTGATAAGTGTTACTTCTATGATGTTACAGTAACCTGTAATAAGACATGGTTGTATTGTTTAGGATATACAGTAAAGTATAGTAAAACAATGTATAATTGACAAGCCAATAAAAGGGGAAATCGAATAACAAAGGATGTCTGATTAACCTTAAATAATGCAGAGAAGGAAAAAATATAAAACAACTGATATAAGCAGAAAATGGAAGATAAATGCAAACACAAATATACCAGTAACTACATTAAGTATAATTGCTCTAATTAAAAGACAAATATTTTCAAACAGTATTAAAAAGATGTAGATAGATACTGCTCACACATTCCTTAAATATAAGGATAGGGAGTGGTTGAGGGAAGAAAGATGGAAAAAAATATACTATGGAAACACTTATTAACAGAAGGTGGTAATTCTATTATTAAATTAGACATTGATGGATAAAAGGAAATCCACCAGGAAAATAAAACTATTTTAAATAAGCTTTCACATATCTTCAAATACATAAAGTCAAAATTGATGAGGTTAAAGAAGAAGACAAATCCGTAAAACAATCTCACTCTATTACTACTAGTAAACAAAGAAAAAAAAAATCAGCAAACATATAGAATATATGAAGAACATGTTTGTTTAATAAATCTTACTTAATTGGTACATATAGAACACTGAACAAAAAAGTAATTGAATACATGTAATTTACAAGTGATTATGGATCATTTACCAAATTGATCATGTGCTCAGCCATAAAGCAAGCTTCAATAAATTTTAAGAGACTGAGATCATCCAGAGTACATTCTTTGACTACCATTTAATTAACATAGACATCAGTAATCAAAACAAACAAATATCTCTGCTTCCTATCTTAAACTAAGACTACAACAAATAAGAACCACCAGAAGTTTGCCACTGAAAAAAGTAATCTAGTAAATAACTTAAACAACTGCTTTATCAAATTTGTATTTTTTCAGTTCATTACCAAAAAATATGTACAGCTTGTATTTTGAATAAACTTTTTGGATGAAGTAGCATATAGGGTTATTTTTCATAATTATTTTTTGCTTACAAATCAACTTTCCCTTTTGTAATGATACCTGGATCACTAAAGCAATAAAAATTTTAGTTATAAATGTTATTATTAAAAAACAGCAAACTTGTCAACTTACTTCCCATATTCAGTTGATTGCCATAAAACCAAGAAAATCATAAGCCAATCTACTAACCTTAATGAACTGACTATATGGACCAATGCTAGCAAATGCCCAATGTGAAATGATCTGAACATGTAGTATCGCTTTTGGTTGAGAGAGATCATCACCAATCCTCATGCTACCTTATATAAGGGAATCTATTGAGAATAGTAGTTCTGGCAACATGGTTTCTAGACACACCCTGAAAAAAAAATCAAATTTAAGAACCAAGTTAATAAATATGGAAAGGCTCTTCCCTCAAATTTTAAGATTATATGGTTGTGGCTTATTGTGGCTCATTGTGGCTCTTGTCTGTTCCCAAATTCTACTGAAACGACAGTAGAAATATAACTCTAAAAATATATCTGTAGTGACACTACGAAGTTGGAGGAGTTCTACCAGAATAAAAGAACTAAAGTATTTCTGGAAGGTAAAAGGCAAGATTGAGGAAAAATCACAACAAAGTTGAGAGAGAACTTGCAAACCCAAAAAAGGAGGAAAAAAATGTTCGTGGGCTTTTTACTTCTTTGCTATTTTACATGTGGTTATGTGAAAATTAGTCTGCTCAATCAGTGTGCCTTTTTTTTTTCCTACTATTAAGCCAAACTATTGAGTAATTTCTAAGAAATCACTAATTGTTTCATTTTCACAGCAGCATTTTTTAAAAAAGAGATGTAACATCCTTCTGAATGTCACTAAAGATATTACATAAAATAACTTTAAAATTTTCTCCATTTCCCAAATTAATTTTGTTTCCTCAGAGGTTAGGCCATTTTGTTCACTGAATTGGATGCCTCTTTTGTGTTTGTATTGGTTATTCTCAAATGTTTGGCCTTGGTTATCTTTTTAATATTTATTATAAACAAGAAAATTGGTTGCTGAATATTGGTAGCTGGAGTACATTTTCAGTGACAATATTCAGCTGTCTCTGAGGGTGGAAGATGATTGTATAGGGGTTGGTTACACTGTCAGGCTAGCTTGTGTAGGTAGCATGTTTTTTGGGTGGATATATGTCCCTCCTTTTGTGGCCAATAAAGCAGTAAAGTTCTTACCCTAACAAAGTCTCTTCTAGAAGTATCCCACAGCAGATTTAGATTTCCATACTTGTGGCTTTATCCTATACATAATAGACTCAGCTGCTTTGAAAGCCAGGCATTGGTCTAACTGTACAATCATCATATAATTAATTGACTGCTCAATCAGTCACAGCTTATTCCTACAAACTTTATCTCTGCAACCTCTAATTGTAGGCATATTTCTGGGTTTCCTTTATTTTGGGAGATCTTGTCCAGGTCTCTGGAGCTACATGTTCTTCACCTGATGACACTTGTTTCTGCTTCCTAAAGCTGCTTTGTATTTATTATTGTTTGATATTTCTTCTGTTATTTCAATGGGTTTTTGGTAGGGAGGAGAGATAAAAGCTGTCAAAATGTTCAGCCAGGTATCTTGAACCAAGTTCAAGTTTACAAGTTTCCATTGTCAACACTCTTAGATTATCTGAGCAATTAAACACATGTAATCAGATGGCACTTCCTAGTTTACTGACATGGAAGCCATCCAGTCTTAATTCCATTTTCTGTACTCATTTTTTCAGTAAATTCATCCAGGATTTCCTTTATCAATACTGCTTCTGCATAAGAAGTGCTAACCCAATTGTGTGTTGAGCCCACTCTCTCCCATTTACTCTAAGACCCTGTTGTAATTTTCCTTTTTATGCATCTCCATTCTTCCTTCTGAGGGCATTATCTCTTCTACTATAATAGATGATAAATGTTCTCTATCCTAAAAATATCTCCTCTATTTCATCTCCCCCATACCTTTCACAGCTCTGTCATCAACTCTGACACCCAAATACTAATGTTATTGTTGTGTTAGGTGCTGTTGAGTCATCTCTGACTCATAGCGACCCTATATACCCTATAGACAGCAGAGCAAAACACTGCCCAGTCCTGTGCCAACCTCATGATCCCTGCTATACCTAAGGCCATGGTTCCAGCCACAGTGTCAGTCCATCTCATTGAGGGCCTTCCTCTTTTTCATTGACCCTCCACTTTACCAAGCATGCTTGGGTTACCTTCTCCAGGGAGTGGTTCCTTCTGACAACAGGATCAAAGTAGGTGAGACAAAGTTTGGGCATTCTCACTCCCAAGGAGCATTCCAGCTGCACTTCCTCTAGGACAGATTTGTTAGTTCTTTTAGCTGTCCATGGTACTTTCAGTATTCTTCCCCAACACCACAACTCAAAAGCATTAACTCTTCTTCGGTCTTCCTTATTCATTGCTCAGCTCTCACATACATAAGAGGCAATTGAAAATATCATGGCTTGAGTTAGGCACTCCTAAAAGACAAAGATGTCTTCAAAGAGACATCTTTGCTCTTCAGCACTTGAAAGAGGACTTTTGCAGCAAATTTACCCAATGCAATTTGTCATCTCTGATGTCTTGACCACTGCTTCCACTGGTGTTGATTGGAGAACCAAGCAATATGAAGTCTTTGAGAACTTCATTCTTTTCTCCATTTATCATGATGCTGTTTATTGGTCTAGTTGTGAGGATTTCTGTTTCCTTTATATTGAGGTGTAATCCATACTTCAGACTACAGTCTTCAATTTTCATCAGTAAGTGTTTCAAGTTATCCTCACTTTCAGCAAACAAAAATTGTGTTGTCTGCAAATTGCAGGTTGTTAATGAGTCTTCCTCCAATTCTGATGCCACAGATTCTTCTTCATACAATCCAGTTTCCTGCATTATTTGCTCAGTATACAGACTGAATAAGTATGGTGAAAGAATACAACCCTGACCCACTCCCTTCCTGATTTCAAACCATGCAATATCCCCTTATTCTGTTCAAATGACATTCTCCTGGTCTATGTATATGTTCCTCATAAGCACAACTAAGTGTTCTGGAATTCCCTTGCTTCTCAATGTTATCCATAATTTGTTATGATCCACACAATCAAATGTTTTGCATAGTCAATAAAACACAAATAAACATCTTTCTGGTATTATTTGCTTTCAGCCAAGATCCATCTGACATCAGCAATGATATCCCTCATTCCATGTCCTCTTGTGAGCCCAGCTTGTATTCCTGGAGGTTCTCTGTCAATATACTGCTGTAACCATTTTTGAATTATCTTCAGTAAGATTTTACTTGCATGCAATATTAATTATATTATTAGATAATTTCCACATTCTGTGGGATCACCTTTCTTTGGAATGGGTACGAATATGGATCTCTTCCAGTCAGTCAGCCATGTAGCTGTCTTCCAAATCTCTTGGTATAGCTGAGTGAGTGCCTCCAGCACGGCATCTGTTTGTTGAAACATTTCAATGGATATTCTGTCAATTCCTGGAGCCTTGTTTTTCACCAATTCCTTCAGTGCAGCTTCAATTTCTTCCTTCAATACCATTGGTTCTTGAGCATATGCCACCTCCTTAAATGGATGAACATTGACCAATTCTTTTTGGTATGTTGTTGTTGTTGTTGTTATGTGCCATCGAGTCAGACCTGACTCATAGCGACCCCTCCTTGGGTTTCCAAGGCAGTATCACTACAGAAGTAGGATTGCCCAACCTTCCTTCCGAGGAGTGGCTGGTGGGTTTGAACCGCCAGCCATCTGGTTAGCAGTCAAGTGCCTTAGCCACTATGCTACCAGAGCTCCTTCTTTTTGGTATAGTGACTATGTATTCCTTCCATCTTCTTTTGATGTTTCCTGCATCATTCAATATTTTGTCCATAGAATCTTTCAATACTGCACCTTGAGGCTTAAATTTTTTCTTCAGTTCTTTCAGCTTGAGAAATGCCAACCATGTTATTCCCTTTTGGCTTTCCAATTCCAGGTCTTTGTACATTTCATTATAATAATTGACTTTGTCTTCTCACGCTGCCCTTTGAAATTTTCCATTCAGCTCTTTTATCTTATAATTTCTTCTGTTTGCTTTAGCTACTCATCATCATTCAAGGGCAAGTTTCAGAGTCTCTTCTGACATCCATTTTGTCATCCTCACTTCCTTTTCTTCCTTTCCTGTCTTTTTGATGACCTTTTGCTTTCTTTGTGAAGGATGTTCTTGATGTCATCCCACAATTCCTCTGGTTTTCAGTCATTGGTATTCAATGCATGTAATCTATACTTTAGATGGTCTCTAAATTCAGGAGGGATATAATCAAGGTCATATTTTGGCTCTCGTGGACTTGTTTTAATTGTCTTGAACTTAAATACAAGCAGTTGATAGGCTATTCCATAATCAACTCCTGACTTTGTTTTGCTGAAGATACTGAGCGTCTTTATTATCTCTTACCACAGATGTAGTCAATCAGATTCCTGTGTACTCCATCTGGGAAAGTCCACATGTATAACCACTGTTTGTGTTGTTGAAAAAAGGTATTTGTAATGAATAAGTCATTGGTCTTGCAAAATTCTATCATGTGATCTCCAGTGTTATTTCTATCACCAACAAATTTTCCAACTACTGGTGATTCTTTGTTTTCAACTTTTGCATTCCAATCACCAGTGATAATCCACACACCTTGATTGCATGTTTGGTCAATTTCAGACTGCAGAAGTTGGTGAAAATCAATGTCCTCATCTTTGCTTTTGATGGTTGGTGTGTAAATTTGAATAATAGTAGTATTAACTGGTCTTCCTTGTAGGTATATGGATAGTATCCTGTCACTGACAGCACTGTACTTCAGGACAGATCTTGAGACATTCTTTGTGGCAATGAATGCAATGCCTTTACTCTTCAATTCATCATTCCCAGCACAGTAGATCCTATGATTATCTGATTCAAAAGAGCTGACACCAGTCCATTTATGCTCACTAATTTCTCAGATATTGATCATTATGCATTCTCTTTTATTTTTGACAACTCCCACTTTTCCTAGATTCATATTTCATACATTCCATATTCTGATTATTAATGGATGATTGAAGAAGCTGTTTCTTCTCATCTTGAGTCATGTCACATCAGCAAATGGAGGTCAAAAAGCTTTACCTATCCACATGACTAAGGTCAGCTCTACTCTGAGGAGGCTTCTGTTCCCCAGTTATATTTTGAGTGCCTTCCGACCTGAGGGTCTCACCATCCAGCATGATATTGGAAAATACTTCAGGTCTATTTATAAAGTTTTCCAGTGATATATCAAATAGTGTTTTACTACTATTCCAAAGTTTTCACTGGTCAATTCTTTGAGAAGTGGATGGCCTCTTCCTTCTTCTGAGTCTGTCTTAGTCTGGAAGTTCTGCTGAAACCTGTCCACCACCTTGCTTAACCCTGCTGGCATCTGAAATACTGGTGGCATAGCCTCTAGCTCCATAGCAACACACAAGCCATCACAGTACAACAAACTGACAGACACGTTCATCTCTCTTAGCTGTTCTAAACAGCTCCAGTCACTTCCTGGTCTCCCACAGCCATTCCAAACCTGCCACCCTGGCTCGCTTCCTTCCTGGTCTCCCTTAGCTGCTCCCAATGATAATTGAGTACATTTAAAATATACACATTTCTATTAATAAGAAGAATGAAATTCTTTTTTCTTTTGGGATAACATTTTATTTAATGAGGGTTCAAAGTTAGTGTTATCTAACATCAAATCAGTTGCAAATGTTCCTTTGTAAAATCATTTTGAGTTTGTGGGTGGTAGAAAAAGAAGTGATGGGCAAGTTTTGGCCTGTAGGTTGTAGTTTGCTGATTCCTGGAGTAATAGGCTTTAAAGCCACAATGATAGCCTTCTAAAAAACTGAAGTGTGGCCTTAAATTTTAGGTTTGGTGACATCAGTCAACTGTGAGTTACCAAAATTTTTCTTTATTAACTTTATATTAATAAGCTAAAATCATTAAATACATTTTAAAATGTTACACAACAGAAGAAACAATACATTTGCTTTTATTTAGGACTCAATACTTGTAATGAGCAATTTCAATGACTTCAATATCTTATACCTTTAGCAATAGTAGGGAAGCAAAAAAAAAAAAGTGTTTCCTCAAATTTCAATTCAAGCAAACTGATCTTATTTTTGTCCTCAAATTGCTTGGCATTTCCTCTACATTAGGTAGAAATTCCCAGTTAAACTCACTTTAGATGATAGATTATAAATGTTAGAGAGTTAAAATAAATGTCATTTTCTTTAAAGATATTGATTGTTTTCCTATATCTTTATCTCTGAATTTTTTTAAAACTTTAGAGTATTTATGACAAAAATCTTCATGGAACCAAGAAACTAACGGCATTTATTGTGATAGAGAAGCAAGAATCTGTATCTGATGAGACTAAAAAGTACTAATAAGAGAAAAAACAAAAAAAAACAAACTGACTGCTATCAAGTTGATTCTGACTCATAGTGACCCCCAATGGTTTTCCAAGGCTGTAAATCTTTACAGCAGCAGACTACCTTATCTTTCTTCTGTTGAGCAGCTAGTGGGTTCAAACCACCAAACTTTTGGTTAGCAGCCAAATGCCATGGTCACTATACCACCAGAGCCCCTTAATAAAAGAGAATAGTTATAGTAAAATTCTTGAGATGAACTTAATCCTGGGATTATCATTAACTTTACAGGGATCAACTGTTAAGGGAACTTGAGAGGAAGTATCTCTCCTTAAGGGTGTTCCAGTTAGAATTGAAAATTATAAAGAAGGTAACTGAGAAAGTAATTATCAATAAAGTCCATAAAAGCAATGGTCATCATGAATGTGATTTCATATATGTTACATCATTGGAACAGATAGAAAATAAAATAATAACTCACAATGAGTTCCATTTGAGCATCTTAAGTGGTTTTCTAAATCTATATTACTTAATTCTTATACATTAAAAAATTAAATAAAATATAATACCAAGTTTGTCACCTGTGCCAACAGCAATTCTTTGTTGCCAGATCCATTTCTTTATGGGGTCACTAAATTCATGTATTCAAAAGTCATTGGTTTCATATTTTCTTAAAATACTGAGAAAATGAATAAAAATGATTCTAAGATGATGTAGCTTGACATGTCAGTTTAAAGGTGAACCAAAGATAAAGGGTTAAAGGAAAAAGTCCTAAACAAGCATTAAATATTTAGTCTTAAAATATAAAACAATAACAAAAAAAAAGATTTTACATTTATAAAGAACTTCCTTGCTGCAGGGAATTATGAAGCACTGGATTATAGGAAGGTTTTCTGAGTCTCATTCTTGTATGCTTTAAAGAAAAAATAAACTGTAATTTTTCTGAGTTTGCATATAATTCAACTGAAGAGAAATGGTCCAGATGAGTTCTTGCCATTTCTTTCTGTTTGGTGATTTTTGACAAATATGACACCCAAAAGCATTTGCACCTAGGAGGCAGAGGATATTGCCGAGAGGCAAGGGATTTTTAAGTTCCTATGTCAGAATCTTTTTACAATTTCTCCTGTCCCAGAAGTAACACAGAGAATGAGAAACTTTCCTCACTCACATTTGTGGTTTAAATAGTATCTGACAGCTGAAGAAAAAAATCTTGATTGGAACTCACACATTATGCAAAATGTGTCTGTTACTAAGACTTGGATTTTCCAATCCAAAGCTGCTCTCTGAGGAGGATGTGCAGGGTACAAGTGTTTTCTGTCCCATTTGCTGGCAAAACCTGACTAGTTCACTTATCTGCTAATAACATTTGGGATGGAGCTGTTTCTACTGACATCTGGGGATACTGGCATACTCGCACTATTCTACTGGGAGTGCTAGGTGTCCAGCTGGCAAGCAGCTATCAACCAAATAGTAGCAGGTAGGAGATGGGCTGAGTGTTTCACTATTATCCACGGTCTTCCATACAGTAGGAGAGTGTCAGTTATGGGAGGCAATTTCCTTTTCTCCAAGCAAGTCTTAGTGTTTCAGTAAGTATGTTAAAGAATGTAACCCTAGGACCAACAGGATATCTTCTACTGTTCTTTATTCCTGTGGAGATTATCATGGCATTAAGGAACTCTGGTGGCCCAATGCCTAAGGCACACGACTGCTAACCAAAAAGTTGTCAGTTCAAATCTACCAGCACTCTGTGGAAGGAAGATGAGACAATCTACTACTGTGAAGATTTACCACCTTGGAACCCCAGCACAGGTCGCTGTGATTCGGGATTGACTTGATGGCAATGGTTCTTTTGTTTGTTTTCTTTTTTTTTTTTTTTTTAATTATGCCATTAGACTATCCAGGTTCATGGCTCTTTAACATCAAAAGCATTAAACTGGGTGATTTTTCATTAGTACCTTAATTATTTTCATCTAGAAATTCAACTTATAAGATAATTCTATTTATTCATACACATACAACTCTCTTGAAATGATTTAGTAAATCTGAGATTAAAAATGATTTGAGACAGCCACTTGTGAAAATTTACTTTGCCAATAATTTTGTTGGAATTTGTTATCACATTAAGTTTCTAAACAAGAGATAATTGATCAGAACTCCTAAGATGCTTGGTTTTTCAAGTTTAGAAGACTCTATTTCAAGTAGTCTATACTTTAAAAAGGAGCGCTGGTGATACAGGGTTAAAGCACTCACATGCTAACCAAATGGATGGTGGTTCAAACCCACCAGCTGCTTTGCAGGAGGAAGATGTAGCAATCTGTTTCCATATAGATTTATAGCCTTACAAACCCTAATGAGCAGTTCTACTCCGTCCAATAGGGTTGCTATGCATTGCAATCAATTCCATGGTAGTGGGTGGGGTATTTAAAAAAAAAATCCAGGTTGTAAATAATTGGGTGGTTTTAATAACATTTTTTTTATCATTTCTGTATGTCTCAAATATTCCATAGACTTAAACAACAACATTCAGTTATCTATAACTTTACCATACTGGTAAAGATAAAATGTATAATTAATCACTAGTTTGGGCAAATTTTGGCTATTGTGTGAGGAAGCTGCCACATTCATGCATATTTTAGTAGGAATATAAATTAGCTCAACCTTTTTGAAAGTAATTTAGCAAAATGACCAAAGTCTTATTTAGAATGCAAAAGATAAAATAATACAATTTTTGAAAGATAACATGTCATGAACTTGAGATTGGGAAAGTTATTTTCTTAAATAAGACACTGAAAGCACTAACCTTAAATTATAACCAAAAAAAAAGAGAGAATAATTTCTACACCAAAAGAACCAGGAAAAGAGTATTGGAAACACATATCTGACAAAGGACTCACATCCCAAATATTAAAAGAACACTTACAAATCAGTTTAGAATATATCAGACAATCTTATAATGAGATGGACAAGAGACTTGGACAGAATTTCACAAAAAAGAATGTTGAGTAGCCAGAAAATATATGTAATCAGAGAACTGAAATAAAAACCAGTAAGTATTCACTAAGGAGCTCTGGTGGCACAGTGCAGAAGGTTGGCAGTTCAAACCCACCAGCCACTATGCAGAAGGAAGATGGGGCAATCTACTTCCGTAAAGATTTACCACCTTGAAAATCCAACGGGGGTTGCTATGAGTCTGAATCAACTCTACAGCAGTGAGTTTTGGTACATACTCACTAGAGTAACAAATATGGATAAGACTGATAATATTAATGTTGGTAAACTTATGGAGCAACCAAAACTCTAGCACATCACTGGTAGGAGTGTAAACTTTTTTAACCACTTTGGAAAACCTGAAGTTCCACTCAATAAAAATGCATACACATTTGTACCAAAGATATGTTCAATAATGTCCATAGCAGGAATATTTGTAAGAAAATATAAAACAGTACAAATGTCCATTCTAGTAAAATGGATTAAAAAAATATGGTATAGTTTCACAATATACTTCAAAAAACATAACAAAAATAACCCCAGAAATACTTAGGTAAAAAAAAAAAATATCTATCTATATGCATAAATATATGATCTCAATGAAGAAAATTACAAAATTGATGCAAGAGATGAAAGTTGTTATAAATAAATGGAGAGATATTCCATATTAATGAATAAGACTTAATATTATTAAGATGTCAATTCTTCCCAACATGATCTACAGATTCAACACAATCCCAAACAAAATCCTAGCAAGTTATTTTTTTCGGATATCAACAAACTGATTCTGAAGTTTCTATGGGAGGATAAATGACCCAGAATAGTCAACATAATACTGAAGAAGAATAGATTTGGAGGGATGATACTATCTGACTTCAAGACCTATTATGAAGTCAAGGAGTTCTGGTAAAATGGCCAAATAGGCAGAAACACTGCACAGGCCCTCTTCAACAACGAAAAAGGGAACCAATTAACACAGATACAGAAGATAATCCTGGAGCCCTCAGCTTTGAAGGGAAGGATATAGAAGTGGACTAAAATCCAACTCATAGAAAAATTTGCATAAAAACACCAAAAAAAGGACACATACAGAGCTGCAGTCTGGCAGTGATCCTGATGGCATAGACAGCTTGGATATTGCCGAGTGGTTTTAGGATCTAAGAATTAACCTAAAAATCAGTTCTGCTAGCCAGGGACTACATGTAAGACTGCACTGGTGGCTGGTGAATAAAAGGGGAAGCAGAGAAAAGGAAGGTAGGCTGAGCTGTGGACTTTTGCCTGTCCGGAGGGCACGGCCATTTTGAATGTTTACAAGTGGTTCGACCATTTTGAACATTTAAAGTGACAGTGTTCTCCCAGATTCCAGGGACATAAGAATAGGCTCCTCTTGCTGGGAACCACAAGGACATTCTGGATGCCAATGACTGGAAAGATTCTAGTTTTCAACTTTTTCTCTCTTCCTGGTTCCTCCTTTTTTTTTTTTTTTTGTGTGTGTGTGTGTGGTTAACCCTGTTCCTTGTTTTATTTTTGCATTTTTCGTATTTTTCTTCATTTTTCTCCTACTCTACCTTTTCCCTCTTATTGCCCTCTCCTCAGATATTGCAAATTTTTAAAATTTTGTTTTCTTTTTCTCTTTTTTGATGATTGTTCCTGTGTGTTTAGGCAGTATGTTTGTTGTCTGCTTGCTTTTACTTTTTCATGGTTTCTCGATTGTTGTTTTTGTCTAACTGACTGGAAGACAGCAACTGTGCTCATAGGACACAACCACACCCACACCTCTTGCAGCTCCATTTCCTGAGTGAGAGGCACCACTTCCTTCTCCACCACCTATCTAACAATAAATGACCACAAAGAGCCTGACTCGCCCTTACTGCTCTTCATGACAGTCCACACAAAGAAGCAAGAGAAAGTGGTAGGAACAAGGGAGCAGGATACAGACCCAGAACACATCCCTGAGGAATATGAAGCATTGGAACTTCCTGATAAGGAATTCAAAAGAATTATATTTAGGTATCTTCAAAGGATTGAGAGACAGATCAAGGAAAATCCTGAAAAAAGGAAAACACAGACAAAACCCTAGAACAATTTTGGAAGAAAATACAAGAACAAAATGACAAAATAAATGAAAATTTAGAAATGATACAAAATCTACAGATAGAAATCCAGAAGATTAATACTCAATTGTCAGAAATAGATAACACATTGAACAGGCAAAGGAGTAGAATTGAATCAATGGAAGACAGAAGTAATGAGATTGAAGACAAATACCTGAGTACTTCTTTGGAAAGAGATCAATCAGAAAAAAGATCAAAACAAAATGAATAAAGCCTAACGTTCATGTGGCATACCATCAAAAGGAATAATTTACATGTCACTGGAATTTGAGAACAGGAAGAGAAAAAGAAAACCACTGAGAAAATTGTCCAAGATTTTTTGGAAGAGAACTTCCTTGATATGATGAAAGATGATAATATATCCATTCAGAAAGTCCAATGAACCCCAAACAGGATAGACCCCAAAAGAAAATCACCAAGGCATATTACCATCAAATTCATCAAAACCAAAGACAAACAAAGAATCCTGAAAGCAGCATAGGAAAAACTAAAAGTTACCTACAAAGGAAAACCAATAAGAATAAACTCTGATTTCTCAGCAGAAACTATGAAAGTGAGAAGACAATGGAATGGTACATATAAAACCCTGAAAGAGAAAAATTTCCAACCAAGAATTACCCAGCAAAATTGGTATTCAAATATGATGGTGAAATTGGGAGATTTCCAGATAAGAATAAATTAAGGGAATTGGTTAAAACCAGAGCAACCTTAGAAGAGATATTAAAGGGAGTCTTTTGAACAGAGAACCAATAATAGCAAACAACAACTGACCGTTAATACACAAGATGACATAACCCAGAAACCAACACAGCTATGGATGTATCCAAGGAACCAGAGAGATCGATTGGCAAATGAGGACAACTATAAACCAAAAAGGGAAAATACTGTGTAGTTACAGAACTTCTAAATGGTGAGGAAGTCAAGAGAGTTGCCTAAGGCACTTGACTGCAAACCAGAAGGCTGGTGGTTCAAACCCACCAGCCACTCCTCGGAAGGAAGATGAGGCAATCTACTTCCATAGTGATACTGCCTTGGAAACCCAAGGAGGGGTCGCTGTGAGTCGGGTCTGACTCAATGGCACATAACAACAACAACAACAACCAAAAAAAATAAAATACTTGGGAATAAATCTTACCAGGGACACAAAAGACCTGTACAAAGAAAACTATAAAAAACTACTTCAAGAAACCATAAGAGAGCTACAGAAATGGAACATACCATGCTAATGGATAGGAAGATTGAACATTGTGAAAATGTCAATTCTACCCAAAGCAATCTATACATTCAATGCAATCCCAATCCAGATCCCATCAACATTCTTTAAGAATATGGAAAAAAAACAATCATTAACTTTATATGGAAAGGAAAGAGACCTAGGATAAGCAAAGCACTATCAAAGAAGAACAAAGTAGGATGTCTCATATTGCCAGATCTCAAAATTTACTATACAGCCACAATAGTCACAACTGCCTGATACTGGTATAATGACAGACACACAGACCAATGGAATAGAATTGAGAACCCAGAAATAGGTCCATCGACCTATGGTCAGCTGATCTTTGACAAAGGGCCGAAATCCATTAACTGGGGAAGAGAATGTTTGTTTAATAAATGGTGCTGGCAAAACTGGATATCCATTTGCAGAAAAATAAAACAAGATCTATACCTCATACCATACACAAAAACTAACCCCAGTTGGATCAAAGACTTAAATGTGAAACCTAAAACTATAAAATTCCTCAAGGAAAAACTAGGGGCAAATTTAAGGGCTCTAATATATGGCATAAATAGACTATCAAGTATAACCCAAAATGCACAAACAGCAGAAGAGAAACCAGATGAATGGAACCTTCTAAAAATTATATTTGTATGCGCTTCCAAAGACTTCTCCAAAAGAGTCAAAAGAGAACCTACAGATTGGGAAAAAGTATTAGGCAATGACATATCTGAGGAGGGACTTATCTCTAGAATTTATAGAAAACTCCAACACTTCAACAAGAAGACAAATAATCCAATTAAAAAATGGCTAGGAGACATGAATAGACACTTCACCAAGGAGGATATTCAGGTGGCCAACAAACCTATGAAGAAATGCTCATGATCATTAGCTATTAGAGAGATGCAAATCAAAACAACAATGAGATACCATCTTGCCCGAGCACTAGTAGCAAAGTTCAACAAGACAGAAAATAAATGCTGGCGAGGATGTAGAAAGATTCATACACTGCTGGGGGTACTGCAAAATAGTATAACTAACGTGGAAAGCAGTATGGCGATTCCTTCAAAAGTTGGAATTAGAAAAACCATTTGACCCAGCCATTCCATTACTAGGTATATATCCTAAAGAAGTGAGAGCCAGGAGAAGAACAGATATATGCACACTCATGTTCATCACAGCACTATTTTCAATAGCCAAAACATGGAAACAACCTAGGTGTCCATCAGCTGAAGAGTGTATAATCAAACTATGGTACAAAAACACAATGGAATACTATGCAATCCTAAAGAATAATGTAGAATCTGCAAAACACTGTATAACATGGATGAACTTGGAGGACAATATGCTGAGTGGAATAAGTCAATCATAGAAGGACAAACATTGTATTAGTCCGTTATTGTAAAAAGTCAAATAGGGTCTATATATGGAAGGAAATTTTCTTTGTTGGTTACCAGAGGTAGGAGGGGAGGCTAGGGAACAATGTTGGATAGGTAGAGACAAGTATTGATTTAGTAAAGAGATGGGCAATGTACCAAATGTGAGTGATCAACATGGTGGCATTGAGGAAGAGGAAGACATAGGGAGGTACAGACAACAAAGATGAACCCTTTTGCACATACAGTACTGAATTGTCAGTCAAGGCAAACATGGATACATGGATGGACAGATGGGTGGACAAGCTGAACTATTATTTATGTTTATGCAGAGGGGAGTGTGCACAAGACCATGTATAAGGTTGGCAGACAATGTTTCTACAAGTGTATTGGTATGTTCTGCAAGAATTCCCAGGTACATAGTAGAGCTGACAAGGGACAAGTTTGTAGTCACCTCTTGGCCACAGCCAGCTACCCAGAGGGAGTGAGTAGTTGGACTGTGGGCTCAGAACCATAGTTGTAGGTGACATCTAGCTCAATTGGCATAACATACTACACAAAACATTGTTCCACCTCCTACCTTGGCAATTAGCGACTAGAATCTTAAAAGCTAACAAGAAGCCATCTGGATGCAACGATGGGTCTCTCCTTGTCCAGAGCAAAGAAGACTGAAGAAAACCAGAGTCATGGAAAAAATTAGTCCAAGTGACTGGTACACCATGCAATTCTCAGCCTATATGACTATGAGACCCAAAGAACTAGATGGTGCCCGGCTACCACTGTCAACCACTCGGAGGGGGATCTATGTAGGAGATCCTGGATAGAGTGGGAGAACAATGTGGAACAAAACTCAAAATCATTTGGACAAAAGAAAAAGGGAGGACTAAGTTTGCTGGTCTGGTATAGCCTGAGGGAACCACTAAGAGTATGGCCCCTAGCTGCCCTTCAGGTCTGGAATCGAACCCACTCCTGTGGCTTCCAGCCAACAAAAGCCAGGCAAATAAGCTCAACATTTACACTAGGTAGATACATTCCTTGGATAGAACAATCATGGGAGAATAGAAGAGCTGTATATGCACAGGGAGATAGCTCAGGGGGCAGGAGTGCATGGAGGGAAGGACACAGGGAACAGGTAACTAAGAGCAGGAAGTGGGAGGGGAGTTGTTGCATTGTGGTAAATTGTAGTCAATATCATGAGACAAAGTGTATCTGCACTGCTGTATGCAAAGTGAAAAAAAAAAAAGCTTATTTTGAAGCTACAGTGATCAAGACAGAGTGGTATTAGTGAAATGATAAACAGATACTTGGAACAGAAAAAAAGAGTCCAAAAATAGGCCCACAGTAATATGATCAACTGACCTTTTACAAAGGAGCAAAGGCAATTCAATGGAGATAGGGTAGTCTTTTCAATAAATGGTGCTGGAACAACCAAATAATGTGCAAGGCTGTGGATAGAGGGCATAAGTTAAATTTGTATGTAAATCAAAACAAGCAGGGATGGTTTATACCTAAAGTCAGTTATCAAATGCTTGTCTTACTATTCCTAGGTACAGTGAACCTTTCTATACACACACACACAAAACATTTAAAAAAACATTTCCACATACTGGATGGGTATGGTATCATGGTATTTAAAAAAAAAAAAAAAAACCACTTCCAGATATATTAAAACATCTTTAACATAATAATACAGTAATAATAATGTTTTGAAGCACATTGCCAAGTAGTGCCTGTTTATACCTCAAATTTTTTTAATATGATAGGCCTTACAGGGTTCGTTAGTAATTTGTAGTTGTACATAAGTCTGATGTTTGTAACTGGGGACTGCCTGTACTCATGCAACAACATGGATAAAGTTTATAATCATAATGCTGAGTGAAAGAAGCCAGACACAAAAGAATATATAGAAATAAATACCAAATATTATCATCTATATAGAGTTCAAAAACAAACAAACCTAATTGTCTGTGATATTAATCATGAGAATAGTGGTGGCTTTCAGAGGGTAGGAAAGGACAGTGATTGGGAAGGTCAGAGTGGGAGGAGGACTTCTGCAGCTGATAATGTTTTATTTCTTGACCTGGGTAGTAGTACACAGATGTAAACAATGTGAAAAATTCATGAAGTTGTATATTTTATTGTTGTTCTTCTCTGTATGTGTGTCATACTTTAATAAAAAGGCAAAAAATAAAAATAGTTATATGGATTTCCTGAAGTAGATTCTCCCAAGATTATTTCACTTATCAAAAGGTAATTCTTGACAGACATATTTCTTTTTGCTTATCAATTTGCTCAAAACTATATTTCTTCTCATTGTTGTTTCCATATCAGTGCACTTCTCTTTTTCTTTGACTTATATAATATCTCACTGCCATGGAGTCGAATCCAGTCATAGTGACCCCTCCTTGGGTTCCCAAGGCAGTATGACTACGGAAGTAGATTGCCCAACCTTCCTTCCGAGGAGTGGCTGGTGGGTTTGTATTGCTAGTTTTCTGGTTAGCAGTCCATAATGATACAGCCTCAGAAATCCAAAGAGGGGTCACTTTGAGTCCGATCCGACTCCACGGCAGTGTGTTTGGTTTTGGTTTTATATAATATCAGAAGCTCTGGTGGTGTAGCGCCTAAGGCATTTGACTACTAACCAGAAGGCTGTGGTTCAAACCGACCATCTACTCCTCGGGAGGAAGGTTGCATAATCTATTTCCGCAGTGATACTGCCTCGGAAATCCAGGGACAAGTCATTATGAGTTGGAGCTGAATCACCCAGATGGCATCCAAGAGTAGTTTTTGGTGGCAGTTCTAATCTGAGTAATCATGTCTTTTTTAAACTAGTGACTATTTTCCTACATTTTCATAAATTATGCCTCTTCATATGCTATTTCTGTTCTTTTTATTTGAAAGTGGGACCTTTTAGATCTTTCTTGCATATCTCTTAATTTTTCTCCCATATTTTCCATAACTGTTTATTCTATATTCTGGGATATATGTTTGACTGGTAGGAAATTACCAGATCATCAACTTGGTCTTGTGTTTTGAACTGTATCATATGCCTCTGAATATGTTGTCAGTCTCAGGCTATATCTACTTGATTTCAGAATCAAAAAAAAATCTGAAAACTCATGTCAGTTTTCAAAATTATCTCACCAATGTCTTTGGAAACATCTAGACTTTCCCTGATTTTTTTTTTCCTTCATTGAAATATATTATTTAAACACAGAGAAAGAGTAAAACAAACATAATGAAGACAATGTTCATGAATGAGTTTGAGAAGGATTTTAAACCCTTCCTTCTCAAACCTTACATAGTGAAGATGTATAAAATGATTAAGGTCAAGTTGTGAATATGGCATGTTTTTTCCCCTAACATTCTCTTTAATGATATTAGTAAGCTATAAAAGGCTTTCAACATGTCATTTCCCTATGAATGCCTTTGAATCAGCTTTCTTATAGAGAATTTGGATTTTATGTCTGACTTTAAAATTCTTTTTGATTTTATTTCAATGAACATATTTGTGGGACAGCAGCCAAAAATATGTGTCACTTGGGGAAGTAAAGGGAAACATTTTGTTTCCTTTATTTTTTTTTTTTGGATATTTTTTTGTTTACAGGGTGAACAGAGGATGACATCAAACCTCCTTTTAGAGGTGACTTTGTCAGCATCAATTTGCTCCCAAAGTCAGTGGCTTTCCTAAACTGCACAGCTGCCAGTTGACCTCTTGAGTTACCGTCATATTTAGACACATTAACAAAGGCCTATTGTTCACCTTAGTATATCATTTTATCTGTATATACTGTTTCCCAAGGAGAATTCATTTAATTTATTTGTAAGTAGGGATTAATGTTCCAACATCATTCCATTACTATATTGCTCTAAAGTACTAAGTAATTATTTTTATACTCACTAATTAAAAACTAAATACAGAACCAGAATATATCCAATATTTGCTGAGTTTCCACACTGAGAAACCACTGAAATTAGAATTCCATTATGAGTAATTTATTGTACTACATATGACAAATTTCTACACTTAGATTTCTGACTTAAAATTTTATGACTAAGTAGCTTGAGAAAAGCACTTATATTTTTACAGAATCCTTTAGGAAGGTTGATTCAGAGGTCTTTAGTCAATGTTTTGTTGGATTATTTTTAATAACTAGACCGAATGTACAGTTTCTAGTTTAATTCTTTACTTCCCCACAGAAAATGTCAAAATTTACCATCATTTACCTGGACTATTTTGTTCTAGCTCTCTGCCTAATGTCTCACTAATGATTTTTATGGTCCTTCCTAGCTATGAGGTTATGATGCTAAGACTTCAGACACTTGTTCACTAACTCACTGCCATTGAGTTGATTCTGAGTCATAGTGACTCTATAGGAAAGAGCAGAACTGCCCCATAGAGTTTCTAAGGCAGTAAAACTTTACAAAAGCAGGCTGCTTCATCTTTCTCCCATAGAACGGCTGGTGTGTTTGAACAGCTGATCCTGTAGGTAGCAGCTGAATACTTTAATGACAGTGCCACCAGAACTCCTTTCAGACACTCAGAATCCAAAACTACATAGGTTAAAGTAATCTCTTTGTCCCTCCCCATTCCACTCCTGCGCTCTCTCTCTCTATTTTTCTCTCTCTCACAAACAGACACACACACACACACACACACACATCCATTTTAGTAAATTATGTGTATTTTTTCCACTAGACTCGACAATCTGTGAACACAGAAAATAAGTCTATTTTATTCTCTGTAGTAAACTCAGTAACTCCACCACTTGTCTGTCAGGTTTTTGTAATGTGGTGGCTTACATGTTGCTGTGATGCTGGAAGCTAGGCCAGTGATATATCAAATACCAGCAGGACCACTCATAGGGGATAGGTTTCAGTAGAGCTTCCACACTAAGATAGACTAGGAGGGAAGACCTGGCAATCTACTTCTGGAAAAATTGGCACATGAAAACCTTGGGAATAGCAATAGAACATGAGCCCCTCAGGTAAAAAGGCACTTAAAATACACCTGGTAAAGACCTGCCTCCTCAAAGTAGAGTTGACCTTAATTACATGGGAGTAAGCTTTCAGGATCTTCATTTGTTGATATGGCATGACTCCAAATGAGAAGAAGCAGCTGCAAACATCCATTAATAATCAGAACATGAAACATGTGAATCTAGGAAAATTGAAAATCATCAAAAATGAAATGGAACACATAAAGATTGATACCCTAGTCATTAGTGAGCTGAAATTGGATGGTATTGACCATTTTGAGTCAGACAAGCATATGGTCTACTATGCTGGATATGGCAAACTGAAGAGGCATGGCATCACATTCATCATCAAAAAGAACATTTCAAGATCTATCCTGGAGTACAACACTGCCAGTGATAGGATAATCTCCATATGCCCACGAGATTGCATGATAGAATTTGCAAGACTAATGATTTACTCGTTGCAAATACTTTTTCAACAACATGAACAGTGACAATACATGTAGACCTCACTGAATAGAATACATAGGAATACAACAGACTACATCTGTGGGAAAAGATGATGGAGAAGCTCAGTATTGTCAGTCAAAACAGGACCAGGGGTGGACTGTGGAACAGACTGTCAATTCTTCATATGTAAATTCAAGTTAAAGCTGAAGAAAATTAAAGCAAGTTCACAAGAGCCAAAGAATGACTTTGAGTTTAGAGAATGTCTCAAGAATAGATTTGATGCTCTGAGCACTAAAGATAGATCACATGAGTTATGAGATGATATCAAGGACATCACACATGGAAAAAGCAAAAGGTCACTAGAAAGAAAAGAAAGACAAGACCAAAATGTCTGAAGCTTGCTTTTGAACATAAAGTAGTTAAAGTGAATGGAAGAAATGAGGAAGTTAAAAGAGTTGAACAGAAAGTTTCAAAAGATGGTTTGGAAAAAAAAAAAGTAAAGTATTATAATAAAATGTGAAAAGAGCTCAAGTTAGAAAACCCAAAGGGTAGAACATGGTTGGTGTTTCTCAAGTTGAAAGACCTGAAGAAAAAATTCAAGCCTCGAGTTGCAATATTGAACTATTCTATGGGCAAAAGATTGAACAATACAGGAAACATCAAAAGAAGATGGAAGGAATATAAAGAGTCACTCCAAAAGAATTGGTAGATGTTCAATCATTTCAAGAGGTAGCATATGATCAAGAACCAACAATATTAAAGGAAGAAGTATAAGCTGCCCTGAAGGAACTGATAAAAAACAAGGCTCCAGGAACTGATGGAATATCCATTGAGATGTTTCAACAAATGCATGCAATGCTGGAAGGACTCACTTTTCTCTAAGACTAAACCAAACTCACTCCCATTGAGTCAATTCTGTTGGGTTTCTGAGGCTGTAAATCTTTACTGAAGCAGACTGCATCTTCTTTCTTCCATGGAGCAGGTGGTGGGTTCAAACCACTGACCTTTTGGTTAGCAGCCAAATGCCTTAACCACTATGCCACCAGAGTTTCTTACTCACTTATCTATGCCAAGAAATTTGGAAGATAACTACCTGGCCAACTGAGTGGAACAGATCCATATTTGTGCCTACTCTAAAGAAAGATGATCCAACAGAATGTGGAAATTATAAAACAATATGTTGTTGTTGTTGTTGTTATGTGCCATCGAGTCGGCCCTGACTCATAGCGACCCCTCCTTGGGTTTCCGAGGCAGTATCACTATGGAAGTAGGATTGCCCAACCTTCCTTCCGAGGAGTGGCTGGTGGGTTTGAACCACCAGCCGTCTGGTTAGCAGGCAAGTATCTTAGCCACTATGCTACCAGAGCTCCCATAAAACAATATAATTAATATCAAATGCAAGTAAAATTTTGCTGAATTCAAAATTAGTCAAAAAATGGAGTTTTGAATAATTCAGAAATGATTGCAGCAGTACATCAACAGAGAACTGCCAGAAATTCAAGCTGGGTTCAGAAAAGGATGGGGACTGAGGGATATTATTGCTGATGTTAGATGATCTAGGCTGAAAGCACAGAATACCAGAAAGATGTTTACCTGTGTTTTATTGACTATGCAAAAGCAGTAGACTGTGTGGATTATAACAAGTTACGGGTAACATCGTGAAGAATGGGAATTCTAGAACACTTAATTGTACTCATGTGGAACTGTCCAGAGACCAAGAGGCATTTGTTCAAATAGAAGAAGGGGATACTGCATGGTTTAAAATCAGGAAAGGTTGTATTAGGGTTGTGTCCTTTCAACATACTTACTCAATTTGTATGCTGAGCAAATAACCTGAGAAACTGGACTATATGAATATGTGGCATTAGGATTTGAGGAAGACTCATTAGCAACCTTCCATATGCAGATGACACAGCCTTGCTTGCTGAAAGTAAAGAGGTCTTGAAACACTTACTGATGAAGGTTAAAGATGTCACTCTGCAGTATGGGTTATACATCAACATAAAGAAAAGAAAAATCCTCACAAATGGACCAGTAAATAACATCATGATAAATGGAGAAAAGATTGAAGTTGCCAAGGATTTCATTTTACTTGGATTCACAATCAATGCTCATAGAAGTAGTAGTCAGGAAATCAAATGGTGTTTTGCATTGGGCAAACTGGCTGCAAAAGACTTCCTTAAAGTGTTACAAGCAAAGATGTCACTTTGAAAACTACAGCGAGCCTGATTGAAATCATGGTATTTTCAATAGCCTTATATGCATATGAGCAGGAATGAAAAAGGGAGACCAAAGAAGAATGGATGAATTTGAATTATGGTGTCGGTGATGAATATTGAATATATCATGGATTGACAGAAGAATGAACACAACTGTCTTGGAAGAAGTATAGCCAGAATGCTTCTTAGAAGCAAGGATGGTGAGACTTTGTCTCACATAGTTTAGAGATGTTATCAGGAGGTATCTGTCTTTGGAGAAAAAAATCATGCTTGGTAAAGTAGAGGATCAGCAAAAAAGAGGAAGAACTTCAACACAGTGGCTGTAATAATGGGCTCAAACCTAGCAACAATTGTGAGGATGAAGCAGGATCAGGCAACAGTTCATTCTGTTATCCATAGGGTCGCTATGAGTCAGAACTGACTCTACAGCAACTAACAATAACAGGAAACTCAGCATCTAGCACAGTATTGTCATTTGTTATTTGCAGAATGAATGGAAAAGAGGAATTCAAAGTTGTAGCTGGCCATAAGGTAAAAGAGAGAGAAAAGGTGCACAAGATTTCTTCTGCCTACAATGTCATCTCACATATTATCATGGCTCAGTCCCTCATTCATCGCCCCTCACCCTCTTAGGTCTATACTCAAATGTCACCTTCTTAGGGAGTTCTTCTCTGGCTCCCCTATGTATGATTGCCATACTTCCTCCCTAGTACTATCTCTACTGCTTCCCTGTCTTATCTGTCTCTTTAATACTCTTCCTTAATTAACATAGGATATATTTTACTTCCTTAGTTTAGCTTATTATCTATGTTTTTTGGGTAGAATTTGAGTCCTTTGTGGGGTGGGAGGGAATGGTAAAGATTGTGGCACACTGAAGTATTGAAGGTATCTGTCAGAAAAGAAAAGTGAAAGCCAAGTCTTAAAACATCTTTTAAAATTAGTGTTACAAAATATCTGGTAACAAACTAAACTGAAGAAGAATCATATACCCCACATCTTGATATTTCTTTTTCCATGAATTATTCCAAATAGGTAGGGATATAATGCTATCAGTGCAAGCAAACATGTTTCCTTACCAAAACCAGACCAATTGCTGTTGAGTCAATTCTGACTCATGGTGCTCTCCTGAGTTTCAGAGTAGAACTGCACTCCCTAAGGCTTTCAACAGCTGTGGTTTTGTAAGAATAGATCACCAGGGCTTTCTTCTGCATCATTACTGGGTGGATTTAAATGGCCAAGTGTTTGGTATAACAGCTGAGAGCAAACTGTTGACAACACCTAGAGATATAAGAAGGTAATAGAAAGTATAAACTGATGGTTATTGAGGAGCACTTAAGCTTGATAAACTGTAGCATAAGATGATTACAATGTACATTCACTATTATTGACATTTAAAATACATTGATATCTAAGATTATAATATAATAATGAAATTTTTTTTTTTTTCAAAAAAATATAAGCAAAGGAAGTTGTGAAGGATGATGGGGGTGTCAACTTCCAACAGAATAGTAATAGATATTACATTCTCTATGAACTATTTACATTAAGAAGCAATTTAGTCTTAATTTTAATACAACTTAAGCTCAGTTGTGCAAGTAGCTTTCTAAATTCCTGTGGCAAAATTTATCTTCTTTGGGGGTTATTAAATCAATTAACCTTGCAAAAGGAAGGTTAAAAGGACTTCTGTCGGCTACATTCTCCCAGCATGAAAGAGAACAGGCAGAAGCTCGAGTGAACTGCTGGTAGGGTTCAAGGAAAGACTTATACTAGCAGATGATCAGTTCTGTTCTTGCTAAAATTTGGCAAAGAAATACACTGTGGTTTCTTCAGATGACAGCATCATAATTCATTTAGCTCTCTCCTACCTTTCACATAAAGGCCAAAACCCCACAGGAAATGAGAGCACTGACATTTTCTACCCAGGATCAAAACTGACTATTTTGCCAGAAATTGAAAACAATATAGCTAAAACAGTAAATACACAGTAATGTGTTGAAAGAAATAGGCTGCTGGACCGGCCAGTGACACAATCCATCATTTCTATTTTAACCTCTGAAGGATGGAAAGGTTAAAAAAAAAAAAAGTGTTTAGAGTGACAGACTTCCATGCCAATATGAAGAAAACCAAAGAAATGTGCAAGGATCCCTTTGCATTAATTTACAGATTATGCCCCAAAGATTTATGCTAAACTCTGAGCCTTTAATGACAAGTTTGATTATACTTTTCTAGCTGATTCCAGGCAGTTAAAAGCTAGCTTGAGGGCCATCTAGAAGGCATGATTTCTTTGCTTTCCACAAAATGCTAAAGCTTCTTTATCATTCTGTATTCAGTCATGAACTCAGCTGCACAAGCCAAACGTAAAGATTTTATGGGCCAATCCATCATGCGAATTCGTGAACAAGAATACAAGCCTACTCATGCAGATGCTAAGGGTGATTTCCATTTTTATGAATGAAAAAGAACCCTGAATAAACATTCTTTACTTAAAGTTTTAAATGAAGAAAGATGCAAAACAAAATTGGAGCATTTTGTTTTATATGTCAATATCTTATAAGAGGGACAAAGTAAGGAATCTGGCTTACATGATTCCCAAGACGGCACTATCTCCTTTGCATTAAGTACATAAATGAGATTTATGGTCACTGACCTAATCTTAGATGCCAAAATGTACAGCAGGAACAGCTTTCTGGAAAACTTAATTTAAAATTATGGTGTTAACAAAAGCACTTTCAGAAACATACAACATACCTAACATATATACACACATGCATCTAAGAGACCTGACTATGGAAAGGAGCTATGGTTATTTACATAAAGCTTTAGAATAGATCTCAGAAATAATTCAAATCTACAAGTTCTACTTTTTCTCCTTACCACCTTGATGTTTGTGAGTATCCAAAAAATGCATATCACTGGACAGTCAGTTTTATATCACAGTATCCACTAAAGGTCACTTGATACTGAGTATTAACAGGTTTAGCTTTTGGAGCAGCTTAGAATAAAGTAAAATATATTAACCCATTAATTTCTTTTCTGAATTTTAAAAGTTGTTTCCTTTATAAGTATTGACAAAAGTTAGCACCCTGGAAAGGAGAAAAGGCTTGGGCAGCTGTACGTACAACATTTTTTTCACTAGATGAGTAAAAGGGGGCTGTGAGGTCACTGATCCACTGGGAACCACTTGGAGATTTTCCTAAACACACTGGTTTCTGACCTTGAACAGAAAGACCAAAAGAAGAAAAATGAAACTTATAATGATAGATGTCAAATCAACACTTTCCTAATGTAGTCCCATAACACAGACTGCTGCAAAAAATATCCTATAAAAAAAATGTCAAGTTAAGATAACATATTCCTTCCCTTATTACTGGATTTTAACAAGCAAGCTCTCCATAGTTAGAAAAGGTGAACATATAGTAACAAATGTTTTTCAGATTATTCAAAAGTTTTTACTTTTAAATATAGATTTGAAGGACTAAATTGTACACTTTAGGTATGCATAATTATATCATCGTCTGCCTGATACAGATGATTCAGGCTACCATGTAAAATGTACAGAGGGGTAAGCAATTTTTTACAGAAACCACGAACATTTGGAATTAAAGTGCAGTACTTAAAAGAACACTGAATTCTGTAAGTTTATCTGAGGACTCCTTTCTAAATTCCTGTCTTAATGTGGGTTGTCCCAAAAGAATCTAAGATATTGTCAGAATATTATGAAGAATTTTACTCCAATAGATTTGAGAACCTAGAAGAGATGGACAAGTTTCTAGAAACATAAGACCTACCTAAACTATTCCAGTCAGAGATAGAATACTTGAACAGACCCATAACAAAGGAAGAAATTGAGCAGGTCATAATAAAACCTCCCACAAGAAAAAGTCCTGGCCCAGGTGGCCTAACTGGAGAATTTTACCAAACATTCAGGGAAGAGTTGACATCTATACTACTCAAACTATTCCAGAACATAGAAAAAGATGGAATCTTCCCAAATTCATTTTATGAAGCAAGCATAACACTGATACCAAAACCAGACACTACTAAAAAGGAAAACTACAGACCAATATCCCTCATGAATATAGATGCAAAAATCTTCAACAAAGTCCTAGCCAACAGAATCCAACAATATATCAGAAAAATAATAATACATCCTGACCAAGTGGGATTCAAACCTGGGATGCAAGGATGATTCAACATCAGAGAAACAATCAATGTAATCTACCACATAAACAAAACAAATACTAGTGATACAAAATAACTTAAATTATTACAGAAGTAACACAAGACAGACTTGGAGTAATACCTCAGAGACAGCCAAACACCTTGGGAGAGAGAACCACTGGGGCTGTTGACTCAGGACCATGGTACTAGGGGACACCGAGATCAACTGGCCCAACATAATACATAAAAATCTTGTTGTACAACCTACTTTGGTCAGTAACAACTGGTGTCTTAAATGCTTTTGAGCAGCCATCTAAGATGCAGCTAATGGTCTCTTCTCATGTGAAGTGAAGAAGAGTGAAGAAAACCAAGGGCATTTGGAAATAATCAGCTCTAAGATAGGATGGACCTCAAGACCTGAAGAACTAGATGGTGCCTTGCTACCAATGCCAACCGCTTGGGAAGAGATCAAAATTGGAGATCCTGGATAGAGTGGGAGGAAAAATGTGGAACAAAATTTAAAAACATAGTAATGACCAGAATTACTGGTCAGATGGAGTCTGGTGGGACCTCCAAGACTATGGCCCTGGGATACACTTCAGGCCTGGGATAGGACTCATTCCCAAGGATTGGCTCAGCCCAACAGTAGAAAGACTTACATGCAGAACACCCAACCCAGGGCAATGCACTCACCTACTCTATAGAGATACACCCCTTGTAGCAATCAGCCATGGGCCACCAGAGGGGCAGTATTCACATGGTGGGAAAGCTGGACAGACAGAAGTGCATAACTAAGAAGGGCACAGGGATGGGGGACGTGTCCCAGGGAAGGGAGAAGAGGAGAGTGGGTTAGGATTGGGGGTGGTAATTGGGGAGTGAAACCAAATGTATACAAACTGTTGAATGTAAACAAATTCTTCTCTGTAAATTTGCACCCAAAACACAATAGAAAAAACCATAATAAATAATGAAGAAAAAAGAAAATCAAAAGAATCTAAGATAGGAACTTAGATGTAGGTAATTTATTTGGAAGGTGAATCCCAGGATGAAGAATAAGGAGGTATGAGTGAGATAGGAAGAAAAGTCTATAATGCTATTGAGTCAATTACTACTGTCAGCAACTGAGAATCAACTCTACTGGAAACTCTAAGAAACTGTAGAATGTGCCTCAAACTTGTTCACCTGAGGGGTTCAAGCTGGAGCATTTATTCACATCATCATATCTCCCGTTAGTTGCAGGTTGCTATGGGCAGCAGTGGCTCCCTCACATTTCCAGGCTTCCTGGGCATGAGGGCTGATCAGCTTCCCCGACTTCAGAGAAAGTCCTGAGGCAGAGGATGAAGTGAAGAAAGGTACAGCCGGAACTTATGGTTGAACACTGTCAAAGTACCCAGAACTGTTCTCCACTGCTATGGATGGGATCAGATGTAGGCCATCAGAATGTGACAAGGACACCAAAAGCCTGTGCCTTAGATGCCAGACCATATAGGGCTATTACTATACTACTTTGAGTCAGTTCATAGGGTGGAGATTAGTAAAATTCTTCACGAATCTAAAGCTTTTGTGTTCTAAAATACTGCATTACTCCTAAATTTAAAAAGCATTCTGAAAATAATCAAATATATGAAATACTTTATAAAAATACTTTGTGTGTCCATATAACCCTATATCTTTACAAATGAACGTTTCTGGGCATGGGAGTGTGTGTGTTTTCAGAAGACACTAATGTTACAACTATGTAAAAGGACAAATTATAGAGGTTTAAAGAAACAGGGAAGGAGCCAATGATGTTAAAAGAAAGAAAAAGTATCACTTAAATATATTTATGACAAATAATTTTCACATTGTATCCACACTAAAAACTGATTTAAATAAAAAGAATGTAATTCAATCAATTTTATTATTTTCTTGAATTTCAATAAAGAACAATCTGGTTGAATTAATTTTACATTTTTAAATTGGCTATTTCATGAACACATTGTCTTACTCGTACTTTTTAAAAGGCCATATATCATTGTGATAAAATTACTCAGGTCTTGGGATCAGATGCTTAAATTTGAATTTCTACTCCACAACCTACGAGCTGTGCCATTTAACAACTTTTTTGCTTATTTGCAAAATGGTGACAATTATAGTATTTTGTAATATTTGCCATATTGGGCAATTTAAGATTAAATTATATAATATTTATGAAGCACTCAGAAAAGTGTTCACTTCACAGAAACTTCATAGCATTGTTAGTTATAGCTGTTGTTGTTGTTGTTATGTGCCGTCGAGTTGGACCCGACTCATAGCAACCCCTCCTTGGGTTTCCGAGACAGTATCACTAAGGAAGTAGATTGCCCCATCTTCCTTCCGAGGAGTGGCTGGTGGGTTTGAACCACCAGCCTTCTGGTTAGCAGTCAAGTGCCTTAGCCACTAGGCTACCAGAGCTAATACTCTGCAAAAATTAGGAGGTAAAAAGTCATAACAACAGTTTGCAATCATATGTGCATTCACGTAACTGTACTACAAGGCAACAAAGAGATAAAGAGTGTAACTGAGTAAAACATAAACTCATTGTTTTGTAGAGGGGGAGTCAATGATTTCCAGATAGGAGGTGGAGTTTCATTTTGGTGGTCTTCTTCTGTGAGAGCAGGGATGTGATCTTCATTACAGTTTACCTCATATGAGCAGTTGTTCATAAACAGATTGTCTGAGGATTCCAAATGCTAAGGAAAAAGATACTATAGTGAGAATAAGAAATGATTATGAATCAAGAAGCTAATAAATAAATAAATAAAAACCCAAAGGAAATTGATGGGTAAATGCAATTTACATTTACTTAAGATATAACATAAATGAAATGTGAGAAATTCATCCATCAATACCAAACCAAACCAAACTTACTTCTGTACAGTCAGACCCGACTCACAGTGACCCCTCCTTGGGTTTCTGAGGCAGTATCACTACAGAAGTAGATTGCCCAACCTTCCTTCTGAGGAGTGACTGGTGGGTTTGAACTACCTGTCTTCTGGTTAGCAGTCAAGTACCTTAGGCACTACACTCCCAACCAATGAATTAGAGATTTATAAAACATCTAAGATGATTAGTTCATGCTCATCAGGTGTGTTTTACTTAATCTTAAATGGAGGGTTAGAATTCACAAGTGGTTCTTGTTAGCAGTCCTTGCATTGATTCTGACTCATGGTGCCCCGTTGCGTGTAGAGTAAAACTACTGTGTAGATTTTCAAAGCTGTGGCCTTTAGGGAGCAGATCGCCAGGCCTGTGCTTCCAGGAGCCTCTGGGTGGTTTCAAACCACCAACCTCCCAGCTGGTAGTTGAGTGCTTAGTCATTTGCAACATCCAGGGGTTCAATGTAATACCGTTATCACATCTTAAAAAAAAAAAAAAAATCCTTAGTATCATCAACTATTTAGCCAACTTCAAATTAAAATGTAATGAAGTTCAACAAAATGTAAGACATCCTTCTTAGCAAATAGTTCAAAAAATGGTCAAAGCAAAATCTGCAACTAATCTGTTTATGTTTATTTTAATTTTTAAAATAAATTTTATAATTAAATGTTGTTTTCATCTGAATTACTATCAAATATAGTTCTTAAGTATCCACTATTCTTCAATTTTAAATCCCCATTAAACAACATAGAAGGGTTTTGGCTTTACGATTCAACGTTCAAAATGTAGGACAAACAGGATTGGATAAATATGAGGGGCACAGGGGGAGGATTACTGGGTAGGGAGGGGAGGAGACTCGGTTAGGGTTCGACATAGTAAATGGGGAGTGTAACTAAATGTACATGTAACATTGAATGTAAAACAAGCTCTTAAAATAAAAATTAAAAAAAAAAAAAAAGATTCAGCATTCACCAATGAGTTAGCGCCAGTGTGCTCACTATGCTGTGTGACTTCCTACACTGATCCACGCACACAAACTAAAAAGAGATGATGTTGCTTCTATGCATGAGTGGATAAAAGCTCACAATGTCTTTCTAGTTATAAGCTAGTCATTTCCTATTATATACTGATTCATGTTCTAGTACCTATTTTACATACTCTAAGAACAAATAGGTAGGGCTCTCCAAACCAAACCAAACTCACTGCCACTGAATCAATTCTGACTCATAGGGACCCCTACTGGGTTTCCAAGGCTGTAAATCTGTATGGAAGCAAACTGTCTCACTTTTCTTCTGCAGAGCAGGTGGTGGAGTCAAACTAGTGACTTTTGGTTAGCAGAGCTCCTTCACCACGAGAGCTCCATGTCTACTTTAAAAGACAATTTTACATAAATCATTCCCTTTTTTGAGAAATGTAAAGGTTAGCTAATCAACTCAACTTAATTCAACTGCTAAATGCTAGGCCCTGTGATGCTACAGGCACTGTGAGGTTATAACAGCCAAGAAGAGAGAAATGATCCCCCTTCTGATTGAGTTTATAAATAATCTAATCTAGGAAAACTGTAAAAATGTGCCAAAGCAATGCTCAAGTAAATTTAATTATAAAATCAGGAAATTATATATATGTTGTTGTTGTTGTTGTT
>NW_006921655.1:8859711-8864955 GCF_000298275.1 Orycteropus afer afer | reverse complement strand
CAGCAGAAACCATGCAAGCGAGAAGGCAATGGGATGGTATATATAAAACCCTGAAAGAGAAAAATTTTCAACTAAGAGTTTTATACCTGGAAAAATATGATTTTACTAAGTAAAACAAAGAGAGGACAAAAATTTTGCATAGCAGAGGCTCCTCAGCTAACATTCAATCAAACTCACTGTCATCGAGTCGTTTCTGACTCATAGCAACCCCCACTGGGTTTCTGAGGTTGTAAATCTTTACGGAAGTAGGTCGCCCAGTCTTCCTTCTGCTGAACAGCTGGTGGGTTTGAACAATTGACCTTCTAATCAGCAGTCAAGTGCCTTATCAACTACGCCACCAGAGCTCCTGTCAGCTAACATTGTTGTTGTTGTTATGTGCTATCGAGTCGGACACGACTCATAGCGACCCCTCCTTGAGTTTCCGAGGCAGTATCACTATGGAAGTAGGATTGCCCAACCTTCCTTCCTTCAGGTTAGCAGTCAAGTGCTTTTAGCCACTATGCTACCAGAGCTCCCTCAGCTAACATTAGTGGGACTAAATTGACTAACCAAAGACCAAACTCAAAAACCATACTCACTGCCATACAGTCAATTCCAAATCATAGTAACCCTCAATGGGTTTTCAAGGCTTTACGAGACTAGAGCTTCGTCATTGGGTTTCCAAGGCTGTAAATCTTCACAGAAATTGATTGCTTCATCTTTCTTCTATAGAGCGGCTGGTGGGTTTAGAACCACTGACCTTCAGTAGTTAGTAGACCTTAACTACTACACCACCAGAGTTTTCCCTGGATAAGGGAATTCTTCATGCTTACTCTTCACATTTGGTAATAGCTGTGTTTAAGACAGGTATAACAACTTGTAATAAAGACGAAGTAGTCAATTAAGATAAGTTTGAAACATCAAGTCTACGTTTTAGTATAAGATGGCTTTCTTTTTCAGAAGTTTATGATTACCATTGATGATAAAGAGAAGCCAGACTGGGAAAGAGGAAACGTAAATTGCTGATACTAAACCCATTTAAAAATGTTCGCTGCCTTTAGAAAATTGTTTGTTCCAAACTGAAAGCCCCATTATATGCAATGGAATTGACCCTTGGCTTATAATTAGGCTTGGGTCAAAAGTCTAAATCAGAAATTCAAAATATTCGTAAATATTTGACCCGAATAAGGAAAGAAAGTCTTTAGTTAAGTGAAATCCGTATGTTTGAAATTTCTCAGGAAAGACTCAGTTACTATCTCCCATTCTTATATGAAACGTAATTCAGAACAGAATTAAAAGGAAGTTTCAAAAATACTAGATTTCTTTATATTAGCTCATTGGACAGTTCATTTAGGCAAACAAATAGCCTAATGATAAATATCAAGTTGAATCAACAAAAATAATCAATTAAAAAGTACATAACATAATACACTGTATAGCATTTCTGTACATGTGGATTAGAGTCTAACTTATAAACAAAATAAAAAGGCTATTGGAGTCCATAATTCTGTTCTGAACTTGATTCAGTTACAAGGAAGACAGAAAATCCTTTACTTACATATTAGGTCATAGTGCAAAAATATAAGCAAATCAATTCCTAACCTATATGTTGTTTCACAAACTCACTGCCATTGAGTCAGATCTGACTCATAGCGACCTGTCCTTGGGTTTCCCAGGGAGTATCACTATGGAAGCAGATTGCCCAGTTTTTCTTCCAAGGAGTGGCTCGTGGGTTTGAACTGCTAGCCTTCTGGTTTAACTTGAATTATCTTTGGTCCCAATCCAGTGGAATTACTTTCAAAACAGTGTAAAATCTTATTTCTAAAGTGACTTTAATCATTTGTCTTTAGTAAAACTATTAAAAAAAGAGTCATCTTTGAGAGGAAGATGTTTTTATATAGTTGCCTTTGTCAATAATCCATTCATTTACACACAAAAAAGTCAATTAAAAAACAAAACAAAACAAACAAAAAAAACCCACCGCCATTGAGCCAATGCCAACTGATAGCGACCCTGTAGGATAGAGTAGGGTTTCCAGGGCTACAAATCTTTACAGAAGCAGATTGACCCATCTTTCTCCTGAAGAGTGGCTGGTGGGTTTGAACCATTGACTTTTTGGTTAACAGCCCAATGCCTTAACCACAGTGCCACCAAAACTCCTAACAAAGGTCAATACAGATTAGCAAATACACTGCTGTAAAATATCAGATTAGAGTAGTATTTCTTCAAGAAGGTAGAATCCTTGGAGTAATGCAGCATTCTACCTACTGCTAACATTCATTCTTAAAACACTAAATGTTATCCTTTAAACAACAGTTCCAAAACATTTTCTATCAGCTAATTTCTAATTTTGAGATTCATCCTTTATTTTTTACATTGCTTAAACCAATTAATTCTTCTTAAGATTAATTTCTCTCCTATTATGCCACAACTGCTTTACTGCTTCTAAGCACCTACTTTAATTCCGCATACCACTTTTAATACACTGAAAAGGCCCTGCATCATAATAAAAGCATTATGTTGAAAAAAAAAAATTCTTCCACTTAGGTACTTGGCTGCTAACCAAATGGTTGGTGGTTTGAGTACACTCAAAGGCACCTGGGAGGAAAGATCTGGTGATCTACTTCTGAAAAAATCAGTCATTGAAAATCCTATGGCGCACAGTTCAATTCTGACATACATGAGGCCACCAGGAGTCAAAAACAACTTGATGGGAGACTTGTTGTTGTTGTTGTTGTTACGTGCCCTCAAGTCGGACCCGACCCATAGCGGCCTCTTCTTAGGTTTCCGAGGCAGTATCATTACGGAAGTAGATTGCCCCATCTTCCTTCCAAGGAGTTGCTGGTGGGTTTGAACGTCCAGACTTCTGGTTAGCAGTCCAGTGCCTTAGGCACTATGCTACCAGAGCTCCCAATGGGAGACCTAGGGTGGTACAAATCGTTAATCATTCAACTACTAAGAAAAAGGTTGGTGGTTCAAATTCATCCAGAGGCACCTTAGAAGAAAAGCTTAGCTGGCCATCTTCTTCTGAAAGATCACAGCCACTGAAAACCCTATGGAGCATAGTTTTACTCCGAAACACATAGCATCACCAAGAGTCAGAATTGACTCAGTGGGAATTGGTTAATAAGAAATTATCAGTGTTTTAAACCTTGTACAACTAATATTTTCAATGTCTGCATAATATTCCACTGAGTTGATAGGTTATAATTTAGCAATTGTCATTAAAAAGAAAACAGCAACAGGGTCCACTGTTAAATGCTTAGAACAGTGTCTCATATACAGTAAGCTGGTATACAAATGTTAGTGTTGGCTATCATTATCATTGCAATTATAATTGTTCTTGAGGTACTACAAAAGGACGAAATTAGATATATAAATATTTAAATTGAATTGAAGATCATAGAAATAATAATTTTGTAAGATAATTTTATATGAATTTATAGAAACACAGAAACTTTATAATGAAAACATTAAATTCTTAGAAACATACAAGAAAACCATAATTACCACTACCATCTATTGAACATTTGTTACGTGCCAGGCACTGTTGTTAAGTACCTTAAATTTACTTACACATTTAATTTTCAAAAGCATCTTATAAGGTATATGTTATCATATCATTAAATCTAAGACAATATAATTGTAAAACACATCATAATTTCAGAGGGGTTAAACATATGAAAAAAATGTGTTTCCGAATCAGTAAAACACAGTATTAGCATCCTTAAGTTACAGATGAGGAATTTGAGGCAAGAGAGTTTAGGAAAATTGCCTGGGCTCATTCAGCATTAAGTGAAAGGCAACCTGTTTCACTAAGTATTTTTTGGTATATATAAATAAAATTAGTTTTATTAATTAGCCCTGTATCCAGAAACCTTGCTAAATATAATATTATTTCAGGAATATATCTGAAAGTTTGTTTTTTATTTATATAGTCATCATCTGCAAATAATGATAGCTTGCTTTCTTTCTTTCCCTAATTTATTTTTCTTGCCTTATTCACTAGTTAAATAGATGTGTTGATTTGAGGAATCCTTATCTTGATTGTGTAGTGCCTAAGGTATTTGACTGCTAACCAGAAGGCTGGTGGTTCAAACCTACCAGCCACTCCTGGGAAGGAAGTCTGGGCAATTTACTTCTGTAGTGATAGCACCTTGGAAACCCAAGGAGGAGTCGCTATGACTCAGGTATGACTTGATGGCAGTGTGTTTGGTTTGTGTTTGGTTTACCTTGTCCCAGGAGTGCTGGTGATGCAGTGGTTAAAGCAGTTGTCAGCTAAGCAAAAGGTCGGCATTTCCAGCTGCACTTCTTCCAGGACATGTTTGTTCTTGCAGTCTTGGTTCTTCCAGGACAGGTTTGTTAGTTCTTCTTGAAGTCTTGGTATTTTCTGTATTCTCTGCCAAAACCACAATTCAAAGGCATCAATTCTTCTTTGGTCTTACTTATTCATTGTCCAGTTTTCACATGCATATGGGATGACAAAATACTATGGGTGGGTTAGGCGTACCTTAGTCTTCAAAGTAGCTACCAGCTGCTTCACAGGAGAAAGTGTGGCAGTCTACTTCTGTAAAGATTTACAGCCTTGCAAACCTTATGGGGCAGTTCTACTCTGTCCTATAGGGTCGTCTGAGTAGGAATTGACTGGATAGCAGTGGGTTTGGTTTTGCTTTTACCTTGTCCTTAAACTCAGAGGTAATATTTCTATCATCTCACCTTGAAGTATTAAGATTGCTGTTATCTGTTGAGATGATCATACACTTTTGTCTTTTTTTTTTTTTTTTAATTGTGATTTGGGTGAAGATTTACAGAGCAAATTCACTTTCCATGCAGCAATTTACATATACTTTGTCTCATGACATTGACCACAGTTTATCACAATGCAACAGCTCCCTTCCCACTTCCTCCCCATAGTTATCTCTTCCCAGTGTCCATCCCTCCATACACTCCTGCCCTCTGAGCTGTCTTTCTGTGCATAGGCAGCCCTTCTTTCTCAATGATTTTTCTCTTCAAGGAGTGTATCTACCTCAGGTAAATGTTCAACTCATATCTCTATCTTCTGTTTGGCTGGTGACCATAGATGTGGGTTCAATTGCAGACCTGAAGGGCAGCTAGGGGCCATAGTCTCAGTGGTTCCACCAGGATCTATTGGACCAGCAAACCTGGTCCCCTCCCCCCTTTTTCTTTTCTCCAAATGATTTTGAGTTTTGTTCCACATTGTTCTCCCTCTCTATCAAGGATCTCCTACATAGATCCCCTTCCAAG
>NW_006921655.1:8854657-8857152 GCF_000298275.1 Orycteropus afer afer | reverse complement strand
TTGTGTCTTATGAGGACTGTTGTTGTCTCCCACTCAGTTAGACACTAATTACAATTGAATAACCTTCAAAAAACTAAAAGCACAGGGACAAAAAACACCCCATGTAATCACACAGGAACAGTAAACAAAAAAAGAAAAAAGGGAAAAAGAAGTAAAAACAAGAAAATGTGCAATATCTGGGGATAGGGCATTAAGAGAAAAAAAGTAGAGAAGGAGAATAATGAAGGAAAAAAATGGGAAAAATGCAAAAAAAACAAAAAAACAAAAAAACAAAAAAACAAAAAACACAACAAGGAACAGGGTTAACCATGAGAAAAAAGGGGGAAAAACCCTTAAATTGAAAAAAAAAATTTCAACCAGGAACAGGGAAAAAAGAAATGCTGAAAACTAGGACCTGGGAGGGGAAGATTAAGAATAGAAGTAAAAAGGACAAAAACATTAATAATAATAGTTGTTTTAAAACAGGCAAGTACAAACAAACTAATCACCAGAAAAAAAGCAAGTAAAAAAGAAAAAAATAAAAATAAAAAAAGAGAGAGAGAAAAAAAAAATCGGTGGAGGACAGTGCAGGGCACCCAGGTTCCGTCTGAGCACACAGACTGTGATGGAGTTCCTGTGGGCCCAGAAGGTAGGTGGGAGTGGGAGATGGCCACACCTCTGTTCATCAAGCAGGTGTGGGGTATAAGAGTAACAAGAGGAATGTCGTACCTTTTCAGTCTTGCAGGTCCAGAGGGTCCTTGGGTTGTGGGAAGCAGAACTTGTTCTTAAGCCCCAGGAATCTGCGAGAGTGCTATCTCTTTAAATATCCAAAATAGCCGCTTTTAGACCTTCAAAATGGCAGCATCCTCCGGACTGGCAAAAGTCCACAGCTCAGCCCGCCTTTCTCTTCACCTCTGTTTGTTCCCCAGCCACTGTGCACAGTCCTCTGTGCAGTCCCTGGCTAACAGGGTGATTTTTAGGTTAATTCTTAGATCCTATCACCACTTGGGAATCTCCAAGCTGTCTGTGCCGTCAGGATCGCTGCCAGACCGCAGTTCCGTATGTCTCCTTTTTTTGGTATTTTCACACAAATTTTTCTGCTAGTTAGGGTTTAGTCCACTTCTATATCCTTCCCTTTAAGGCTCAGGGGTCCAGGATTATCTTCTGTGTCTATGTTAATTGGTTTCCCTTTTCTTTGTTGAAGAGGGTCTGTGCAGTCTTTCTGCCTAGTCCGCCATCTTGCCGGAACTCCCCACTTTTGTCTTTTTTTATTGTGTTAACATGGTGAACTCACTGATTGGTTTTCACATGTTAAATCAAACTTATGTCCCTGGTATAATCCAACTTGGTCATGATGTATTATCATTGGATTCAATTTGATAGTATTTTGTGAATGATTTTTAAATCTATGTTTATGAGGTTGTTGTTATGTGCTGTCGTGTTAGACCCGACTCATAGCGACCCCTCCTTGGGTTTCCAATCTACGTAAGTAGATTGCCCAGCCTTCCTTCCAAGGAGTGGCTGGTGGGTTTGAACCACCAACCTTCTGGTTAGCAGTCAAGTTCCTTAGACGCTACACTACCAGAGCTCCCTAGTTTATGATGAAGACTGTCTTATTATTTCCAAGCATATTTCATTAAACATTAGAAATTTTAATCTAATGTAAGTATAGATTGAAGGAATATAAAATATCAGTAAAGATTTACTTAATACATTGTGTAAAGCTGGTTCCAAGAACATCTGAGAGAAAAGTATCTGTAGTAAGATTGATGAATATGAATAGATACACAATGGTAATGTCCCACATGGCAATAAAATAATTAATTTTTTGGGTTTTTACTACCTGACAAAATCATTCACATTCCTAGCAAACAAAAATCTATAAATTAGTGAGTAGTTTCACAGAGTCTGGGCCTTAACAAGTAAATAGTAAGTCAGAGAAACTGTTAACATGGTTGACTGCTGACGGAAAGGCTGGAGGTCTGAGTCCACCTGGATATGCCTCAGGAGAAACTACTGATTTTTTTCTGAAAAATCAGCCAGTGAAAACCCTATGGAACAGAGTTCTGCTCTGACACACGGAGTTGTCCTGATTTAAGGGTTGACTCAATGGCAACTTAAGTTAAAAAAAAAGGTTCATTATCCAGAGATTTAGATAATCTTTGGGTGGGCCGATTCAACAGTGCTCCAGAATAACACTGAAAGGGCATGCAGTAATCCCTTCCAAAACATTTTCAATAAAGACGTTGGTTATATGCCCCAGAACCTAGACTATACAAAACACATGAGCACCCTCTTCTTGCTCTTTTGGAAAAAAAAATTGTGAAATTTGCATTTTTTTGGCCTTAAATTCTTGGTAAATTTTACAGGTGACACCATCTAGGCCTGTAGCTATGTAAGGTTTTTAATAAAAGATTTAATTTCTTTCTTTATTTTTATTTTTATTTTTTTTATTGTAATTTGGGTGAAGATTTACAGAGCACATTCATTTTCCATACAGTAGTTCACATATACTT
>NW_006921655.1:8847379-8854121 GCF_000298275.1 Orycteropus afer afer | reverse complement strand
TCCCAGTCGCTACTCGCCAAAGTAGGAGGTAGAACAATGTTTTGTATAGTATGTTATGCCAATTGAGCTTAATGTAAAAGATTTAATTTCTTTAATAAATATAGGCCTATTGATATTTGCCATATTTTTTCTGCTGTCAAAATTTTCCTAGAGATCTTTACATTTCATCTAAATTCTCAAGTTTCTAAACTTCAAGTGGTCATAGAGTAATATTCTCTTACTTTTTTTTGACACATCTGAAGGAATCCTGACCCCTTAGTTTTGAAATTTCATGTAGTGAATATTTGTACTTTCTTTTTATCTTGGTCAGTATTATTGGGGATTGGTAAGTTTTAGTCATATTGAAGAATCAGCCCTTAGCTTTGGTGAATTTTCTATTGTGTATTTATCAATATTGTATTGATTAAATTGTATTTAATCAATTTCTTTTTATCTTTATTATTTCCTTCTGGGTATCTTTTGGTAAAAATTGCTATTTTTAAGATGATTGCTCATTGATTTTCAGTCTTTCTCCTTATGTAATACATATAATTGAGGGCATAAATTTCATTAGAAATACTGCTTTAATGGGAGCTCTGGTAGCATAGTGTCTAAGGCACTTGACTGCTAACCAGAAGGCTGGCAGTTCAAACCCACCAACCACTCCTTGGAAGGAAGATTGAGCAATCTACTTCCATAGTGATCATAGTGATACTGCCTCAGAAACCAAGGAGGGGTCGCTATGAGTCAGGTCCAACACCATGACACATAACAACAACAACAACTCCTTTAATGTTATTTCACATTTTGATATGTAAAACTTTTTAAATTATTTGGTTTAAAATTTTTTTATTAATTTCCCTTGGGATTTATCTTTTCATACTATGGATTAGCTAAAATTTATTTCTTAATTTCTACATACTTGAAGAGTATGTAGCTATTTTTCTTATCACTTATTTTTAGCTTAATTTTATTGTTGTTTTTCTTAGGTGCCATTGAGTTGACTCTGATTAATAGCGACTCTACGTAAAATGGAATGAAACACTGCCCAGTCCTGTGCCATCCTCACAATCCTTGCTATGCTTGAGCCCATCATTGCAGCCAGTATGTCAATCCATTTCATTGGCGGTATTCCCCTTTTTTGCTGACCCTCCATACCAAGCATGATATCCTTCGCCAAGGAATGGTCCCTTCTGCCAACATGACCAAACTAGGTAAGATGAAGTTTGGCCATTCTCGCTTCCAAGGAGCTGCATTTCCAGCTGCACTTCTTCCAGGACAGGTTTGTTAGTTCTTCTTGCAATCTTGGTATTTTCTGTATTCTCTGCCAAGACCACAATTCAAAGGCATCAATTCTTGTTTGGTCTTACTTATTCATTGTCCAGTTTTCATATGCATATGGGGTGACAAAATACTATGGGTGGGTTAGGAATACCACTTAGTCTTCAAAGTGACATTTTTTCTCTTTAACACTTTAAAGAGATCTTTTGAAGCATATTTGTCCAGTGCAATACGATATCTGATTTCTTGACTGCTGGTTCTATGGATATTGATTGTGGATCCAAGTAAAATGAAATCTTTGATGCCTTCAATCTTTTCTCCATTTATCGTTATGTTGTTTATTGTTCCAGTTCTGAGGATTTTTTGTTTTCCTTATGTTGAGTTGTAATCCATACTGAAGACTATAGTCTTTGATCTTCATCAGTAAGTGCTTCAAGCCATCTTCACTTTCAGCAGGCAAAGTTGTGTCATCAGTATGTCTCAGGTTGTTAACAAGTCTTCCTCCAATCCTGATGCCATGCTCTTGTTCATATAGCCCAGCTTCTCAGATTATTTGCTCAGCACACAAATTGAGTAAGTATGGTGAAAGGATACAACCATGATGCATTCCCTTCCTGATTTTAAACCATGTAGTATTCCTTTGTTCTGTCTGAATGACTGCCTCTTTGTTTATGTACAGGTTCTTCATGAGCACAATTGAGTGTTCTGAAATTCCCTTTCTTCTCAATATTATCCATAATTTGTTATGATTCACACAGTCAAATGCCTTTGCATAGTCAATAAAACACAGGTAAACATCCTTCTGGTATTCTTTGCTTTCAGCCAAGATCCATCTGATATTAACAATGATATCTCTCATTCAACAGTTTTTTTTTTTTTAATTTAGCTTGCAATTCTGGAAGTTTCTTGTCAATATTCTGCTGCAACTGTTTTCCAATTATCTTCAGCAAAATTTTACTTGCTTGTGATATTAATGATATTGTTTGATAATTTCTACATTTTGATGGGTTACATTTCTTTGGAATGAGCACAAATATTGACTTCATCCAGCTACCTGTCTTCCAGATTTCCTAGCATAAATAAGTAAGTGCCTAAAGTGCTTCTTCATCCATTTGTTTAAACATCTCAATGGGTATTCTGTCAATCTTGGAGACTTGTTTTTTGCCATTTCAATACAACTTAGACTCCTTCCTTCAATACCATTGGTTCTTGATTATATGCTACCTCCTGAAACAATTGAACATTGATGAATTCATTTTGATACAATGATTCTGTATTCCTTCCATCTCTGGATGCTTTCTGCCTCATTCACTATTTTGCCCATAGAATCCTTCAATATTGCAGTTTGTGGCTTGATTTTTTTTCTTCAGTTTTTTGAGCTTGAGAAATGCTGAGCATATTCTTCTCTTTTGGTTTTCTAGCTCCAAGTTTTTGCACATTTCATTATAATTCTTTACTTTGTTTTCTTGAGCTTCCCTTTGAAATCTTCTGTATTTCAACATTTCTTTCTTTCACTTTAGCTACTCTATGATGGGGAGCTCTGGTAGCACAGTGCCTAAGGCACTTGACTGCTAATCAGAAGGCTGGCAGTTCAAACCCACCAGCCACTCCTCAGAAGAAACATCTTCTTCCATAGTGATACTGTCTCGGAAATCCAAGGAGGGGTCGCTATGAGTCGGGTCCGACTCAACGGCACATAACAACAACAACAACTCTCTGATGTACAGCAAGTTTCAGAGTCTCTTCTGACATTCACTTTGGTCTTTTCATTTCTTTCTTTCTTTCTTTCTTTTTTTTTTTAATAATCTTTTGCTTTCTTCGTATATGATGTTCTTGATGTCATCCCATAATTCATCTGGTCTTTGGTCAATGCATCAAATCTGTTCTTTAGATGTTTTCTAAATTCAGGTGGAATATACTCAAGGTCATATTTTGCCTTTTGTGACTTGTTTTAATTTTGTTTAGCTTCAGTTTGAACTTGCATATGAGCAATTGATGGCCTTTTCCACAGTTAGCTTCTAGGCTTGTTTGGACTGATGATTTTGAGCTTCTTCATTGCGTCTTTTCACAGATATAATTAATTTGATTCCTGTGTATTCCATCTAGTGAGATCCATGTGTATATTTTCATTTACATTGTTGAAAGAAGTATTTGCAATGAATAAGTCATTAGTCTTGCAAAATTCTATCATGTAATCTCTGGCATAATTTCTATTCACCAAAGCCATATTTTCCAACTACCAAAGCTGCTTCTTTGTTTCTGACTTTCACATTTTAATCACCAGAAATTCTCAATACATCTTGACTGCACATTTTGTCAATTTCAGACTTCAGAAGTTGGTAAAATTCTTCAATTTCTTCATCTTTTGCTTTAGTCATTGGTGCATAAATTTGAATAATAGTCCTATTAACTGGTGGTCTTCCTTGTAGGAGTATGGATATTACCTTATCATTGACAGCATTATACTTCAGGATAGATCTTGAAATGCTCTTTTTGATGATGAATGTGATGTCATTCCTCTTCAATTTGTTATTCCTGGCACAGTAGACCATGACTATCTGATTAAAAATGGCCAATACCAATACACTTCATTTCACTAATGCCTAGGATATTGATATTTATGCATTCCACTCCATTTTTGACAACTTGCAATTTTTCTAGATTCATACTTTGTGCATTCCATGTTCCTATTATTATGAACATGGAATAGATTTGATGCATTGAACACCAATGACCTAAAACCAGAGGAATTGTGGCATGACATCAAGAACATCATCCATGAAGAAAGAAAAAGGTAATTAAAAAGACAGGAAAGGAAGAAAAGACCAAAATGTATGTCAGAAGAGACTCTGAAACTTGACCTTGAATGAAGGATGGCTAAAGCAAATGGAAGAAATGATAAGATAAAAGAGCTGAATAGAAGATTCCAAAGGGCAACTCGAGAAGATGAAGTCAATTATTATCATGAAATGTGCAACGAGTTGGAGTTAGAAAACCAAAGGGAAGAACACTCTTGGCATTGCTCAAGCTGAAAGAAATGAAGAACATATTTAAGCCTCGAGCTGCAATATGGAAAGATTCTATCGGCAAAATATTGAATGATGCAGCAAACATCAAAAGAAGATGGAAGGAATATGCAGAGTTACTGTACCAAAAATAATTGGTCAATCTTCATCCATTTCAGGAGGTGGTATATGATCAAGAACAAATGGTATTGAAGGAAGAAGTCAAAGCTGCACTGAAGGAATCAGCGAAGAACAAGGCTGCAGGAATTGAAAGGATACCCACTGAATGTTTCAACAAACAGACGCCACACTGGAGGCATTCACTCGATGATGCCAGGAGATTTGGAAGACAGTTACCTAGCCAACTGACTGGAAGAGAGCCATATTTGTATCCATTCCAAGGAAAGGTGATCCCACAGAATCTGGAAATTGTCAAACAATATCATTGATATCACATGCAAGTAAAATCTTATTGAAGATAAACCAAAAAGAGTTGCAGCAGTATATTGACTAAAAACTTCTGGAAATGTAAGCTGGATTCAGAAGAGGATGTGGAATGAGGGACATCATCACTGATGTCAGATGGATCTTGGCTCAAAGCAAAGAATACCAGAAAGATGTTTATTTTGAGTTTTATTGACTATGCCAAAGCATTGATTGTGTGGATCATAACAAATTGTGGATAACATTGAGAAGAATGGGAATCCCAGAACACTTAATTGTAGCATGAGGAACTGGTACATAGACCAGGAGGCTGTTGTTCAAACAAAACAAGAGGACACTGCATGGTTTAAAATCAAGAAGGAAGTGCATCAGGGTTGCATCCTTTCACCATACTTATTCAATCTCCATACTGAGCAGATAATCCAAGAAGCTTGACTACATGAAGAAGAATGTAGCATCAGGATTGGAGGAAGAATCATTAACAACCTGCGATACGCTGATGACACAATTTTGGTTGCTGAGAGTGAGGATGACTTGAAACAATTACTGATGAAGATGGAAGAATACAGTCTGCAGTACGGATTACACCTCAATATAAAGAAAACAAAAATCCTCACAACTGGACCAATAAGCAACATCACAATAAACGGAGAAAAGATTGAAGTTGTCAAAGATTTCATATTACTTGGTTCTACAATCAATGCCAAGGGAAGCAGCAGTCAAGATATTGGACAACATATAGCACTGGGCAAATCAGCTGCAAAAGACCTGTTTCAAGTGCTGATGAGCAAAGATATGTCCTTGAGGACTAAGGTGTGCCTGACACAAGCCATGATATTTTCAACCACCTCATATGCATTTGAGGGCTTGACAATGAATAAGGAAGACCAAAGAAGAGTTGATGCTTTTGAGTTGTGGTTCTGGAGATGAATGCTGAAAATACCATGGACTGCTAAAAGAACTAACAAATCTGTCCCAGAAGAAGTGCAGCCAGAATGCTTGTTGGAAGTGAGAATAGCCAGGCTTCGCCTCACCTACTGTAGTCATGTTGTAAGAAGAGACTATTCCACGGAGAAGGATATCATACTTGGTAAAGTGGAAGATCAATGAAAGAAGGGAAGGCCCTCAACGAGATGGATTGACACAGTGGTTGCAACAATGGGTTCCGGTATGGCAAGGATAATGGAGCTGGCACAGGACTGGGCAGTGTCTCATTCTGCTGTACATAGGGCCACTGTGAGTCAGAGAAGACTTGATGGCACCTAACAACTACCAACAACAATTATTAGTGAATGTTTGCAGCTGTTTCCTTCCATTTTGAGTAGTGCTGCATCAGCAAATGAAGGTTCTGAAAGCTTTACTTTATCCACATCATTTAAGTGGACTCTACTTTGAGAAGGCAGCTCTTCCACTGTTATATTTAGAGTTGCTGCGAACCTGAGGGACGCATCTTCCAACACTGTGTCAGACATTGTTTCACTGCTCCTCACAATGTATTCCAGTAATATATCAGACACCGTTTCACTGCTATTCATAAGGTTTTCAGTGGCCAAATTTTCAGAAGTGAATGGCCCTGTCCTTCCCAGTCTGGAAACTCTGTGGAAACTGGTTGATTACAGTGCCTTAAGTTTATTATAGACTTGGTTTATGGCCCTGGATAGGGTTAAATTTTAAAATAACTTCTAGTTTGCTTGAAAAGAATCTGCTGTTGTTGGGTGTAATGTTCCTCTGTGGTCATCGAGTCAAGTTTGCTAATTGTGCTATTTTAATCTTCTATATTCTTAATCTTAAGCCTGTCTTTTCTATTTACAGTTGAGAGAGACATGTGAAAATCTCTCATCATGACTATGGGACTGTCAATTTCCCTTTATTGCTCTGTCAATTTTGTTGAACATGTTTTGAGGCTAAGTATTACATGCATACAAATTTAAATTTGCTTCATCTTCCTGAGTTTTGAGGCTGAGCCTCTGGTGTTTAAAACCCAGCGAGATGCACCTGGTGCACAGGTAACAGCCCAGCTTATAGACTGAGAC
>NW_006921655.1:8804379-8844634 GCF_000298275.1 Orycteropus afer afer | reverse complement strand
GAGGGGGAGGCCTTCAATGAGATGGATTGACACAGTGGCTGTGATGATGGGCTCAAGTATAGCAGGGATTGTGGGGCTGGCGTGGGATCGGGCAGTGTTTTGTTCTGCTGTGCATGGGGTCGCTATGAGTTGGAAATGACTCGACGGCACTTAACAACAACAACACAATATCTTCCTGGTGAATTCTTATAATATTATGAAGCATGCTTTATCCATAGTAATGCTTTTCATCTTAAACCATATTTTGTCCTGTATTAAAAGTTAATTAAGTTCTCTTTTGCCTAGTTTTTCATGGCACATCTTTTCCCATCCTTCTATTTTCAATCTTTCTGCATCCTATTTTCAGTCATATCTCTTCCAAAGACATTTGATTTTTTTTTAAATCTAGTCTGATATTGTGGTGCTGTGAATTGCATAATATTGCTCTTCTAGCCACGGTCTTTGTGATTCCCACCAGATGACTGGGCGTGACCATGTAAATGGGAGGTATTTTGATAGCTTGTTAATAAAATAAATAAGGTATGGCATCTTTTCAGGTGTAGGACAGTGCAAATATGGTGTATGGAACTATAATGTAGGGATTGATCAGTTTGCCATCTTGCTAGGCTTAAAATGAGCTGTCCCAGAGGTGTAAAGGATCTCACTGCCATCAAAAGGAAACAGCTGGTAGTGGAGTACATTCTTGGACCTGAGATACCTGTGTTTAGGTGGCAGAGAGATGGTGGTGGCAGAATTAAGAGATTGGCATGACATAGAATGGTGGACTTCCTGGCCGTCGAATGAGAAAGCTGAGTGCCTTCAGGCAAGAGGCTTCCTGGTGAAGTGAGTGCCTCGCTGGGCACCTATATGTAGAACTAAAGGAGCTTTCTTACATTTGCCCAAATAGGGCAGAGGCCAGGCCAAGAGGCCAAGGGCCAAAAAAGAGGTGTGCCTGCTTAGGGGAGGTTGTCTTGAGCGATAATTGTATCCTGAGCATTCCTGAAGCAGAATTGTAATCTGTTACTTCCCTAATAAACCCCATAATTGTGAGTGTTATCTGTGAGTTCTGTGTGGTCATTGCAATGAATTATCAAACCCAGCAGGGAAGTAGAGAGTGCTGTGGGAAGGATAGTTGGGGTCAGAAGTGGCAAGAAAGTTAGGGGCAGCATATCTGACCTCTGTCTCATAGGAATCAGCCTGGATTGTTCTGGATTCTCTTTCCCCTTTGTGCAGTTAAAGGAGGTAAGATGCCCTCCCTTCCCCTTTTGCAAATGTTCTTTGATCTTCCTTGTTTTTTAACTGGAATATTTCATGCACTTATACTCAGTGCAATTAGTGATACATCTATATTTAAATCTATAATCATACCACATGATTTTTTTTGTGTCATCTATTGTTTCTTTTAGTCTTTTATCTTCCCTTTTCAAAAATTATTAATTTTTTATTATTTTCTTCCTACTTCTTTAGAATGCATGTTATACTCATTTATATTATTTCAGTGGATAGCCTAGAGTTTATAAGGTTTTCTTGATTTATAAAAGCTTATTTTTAACCTGAATATTTGCCTTCAGTAGGCAATGCAGTCTTTAACTATTTTACTTCATTTCCCTACCACCTTGACTTACATGCATTTTTGTATTTAATCCCGTGTATATTTAAAGTTCTAGATATATTACTTATTGTTCCATAGTCAATATTCATTTATATTTTTCTGCATTTCTGACCTTAATCTGGAATCATTTCTTCCATATTATTATTTAGTATAGGCAGTGTAGTAAATTACCTGGTATGGCTTTTATACATCTTTGTAAACTCTGTGGTGGAATTTGCCATGAGCCACTGAGTAGCTCCTGATTGTTAAAGTTATTCACCTGGGGTATTTCTGTTGTGTGTAGCACAAAGTAATTTTCTGGGAAGTTCACTCTTTCTCAGGTGTATAGAATTCTGATATTGGGATTGGTTGGTTTGGCCTCAAAAGGAGCCCACCTAGAGGCAGAAGGAGTCTCTCTGACTGCTGGCTGAGAAAGATGGGCTGCCGAGAGAGAAACACACTCCTGAGAAACACGTGATGCTGAGAAAGAGACACACGCTGCTGAGAGAGATGCCGAGAGACATGCACTGCTAAGAAACTGAGAAAGACTGTTGGCTGAGAGACAGCAGGCTGAGAGAGACTGAACGTGTTCCTGAACTTCAATTGTAGCCTGTTGCTTCCCTAATAAACCCATAATCTGTGAGTTCTGTGTGGTCACTGCAGCAAATTATTGAACCCAGCAGAGAGGTGGTGGGTGCTGCGGGAGGAATGGCTGGTGACAAGGCTGCTGAAAGGGCTGGAGGGAGGCAGCATGTCTGGCCTCACAGGGATAGGCCTAGGGCTGCTGATGGTGATTCTATCTTCCTCTTGAGGGATTAGAGGTCAGAATATGCAGCCTCACTGCTCCTTTGGCAGTATATTTTGATGGGGGTCTGTTAGTAATAATTTTCATAGTTTTTGTTTGAAAATTTCTTAACTGCACTTTTATTTTTCCCAATATTTTATTAAGAAGTGTTTTCAACATATAAAAAAGTTTAAAATGTTTTACAATATCCACTCATATTTACCACCTAAATTCTACAACTCTCCTTTTGTTCTATTTGTTCCATCACGTAACTAGTCATTCATTCAAAATTGATATATTTTATAGTTTTGATGTATTTCAAATTAAGTTGCAAATGTAAGTATGCTTTATTCCCAAATACCTCATTATGCATTAACTAAAGTTCAATGTTTACTTCTTGAGGAAAATTTATGTACAGTAATATGGACAAACCATTCAATCAGTTTTGACAAATATATATTATAATCTCTGAAAGTTCTCTGACTTTTATTCTTGAAGGATATTTTTGTTAGGTAAGGAATTCTAGCATGGTAAGTATTTTCATTTAACACTTAAAATACATGATTCCACTGTCTTTTGGTTTTAATTTTTCTGCAGACAAGTTAAGTTTCATTATAATTGTTGCTTCTTTGAAAGCAGCTTATTTTAAACCAACTCGTGCTGTTTAAAAATTTGTTTTCTATGTCCTTTGTTTTCAACAGCTCTACCATGATGTGTCCAGATGTGGATCTCCTTTTATTTTGTTGAGAGTCATAAAACTTCTCGAATCTGTACCTTGGCATTTCTCATCAGTTCTGGAAATTACTGAGCTCTTATCTTTTTTTCCCATCTTATATAGTTGCTATTGAGAATACATACAGCAGAAATACACCAATTCAACAATTTCTCCATGTACAATCCAGGGACACTAATTACATTACTTCAGTTGTGCAATTATTTTCATAATCCTTTTCCAAACTGTTCCTCCCCCATTAATATAAACTCACTGCCCCCTAAGGTTACTGTCTATTCTTTTGAGTTGCTGTTGTCAGTTTGATCCCATATAGAGAGGTCTTAAAAGATCACAACGCTCAAGGCAGACATTCTTTACCAGTTAAGCTAACCTATTATTATTTGGTTTTGAGAAGACTTCAGGGTTTGAGGTTTAAAGCTTAATGATTATTTTAGAGCAATAATTTCAGGGGTTTATCTAACCTCCAAGGATCCAGAAAGTCTGGATACAATTTGATCAAAGATTCTATAGAGAATCCTGATCAAAATGGGGAAAATGCAGAACAGAATTTTAGCCATGATTTTTTAAAATATTGCATCTTCCCCATTATCCCTCTCTTCTCTTTGTGATACTAATTATATGTATTTTAGACTTTCTCTGGTAGCATATGCCTAAGGCACTTGACTGCTAACCAGAAGACTGGTTAGCTAGCACTAGTCACTGCTTGGAAGGAAGGTTGGGCAATCTACTTCTGTAGTGATACTACCTCAGAAACCCTATGAGTCGGATTTGACTTGACTGCACATAACAACAACAACAACAACAACAACTGTTTCTAATGTGCCTTATCCTCTAATATATATTTTCTATCTTTGTTTCTCTCCATGCTTCATTCTGAATGTTTTTTTCTAACCTATCTTCTAGTTCGCTCAATCACTGGCTGGTTCTATATGCTCCTGGAAAAACTCTTACCCTTTTTCCCTTCCCCAGATAGTTAAAGCTCACTACCACCATCTGGTTTGAGTCCAAAGGATTAGTTTTATTACTCTCAATCTGGGTTTAATTCTGCCTTCACATGAATCCCAGAACTCCCACAACATGGTTATCCCCTAGGACACAATCCTTACATCTATGGGCAGTAAGACAGCTCTCCCACCATCCCTTCATCCTATATATTTTATTCATCTGTTTGTCTGTTTCACTCCATTGGTGTAAGCTTGATGTAGGCAATACTTTTGGTTGTTCAATTCACTATTGTATCTCCAGTGTCTAAACAGTACCAGACTTAGAGTTAAAAACAGTACCAGACTTACATTTAAAAAATATCACTCATCTCAATATGCAATGTCTCTTTTACAAGAAATTACCAAATGGAAACTTTATGGAATCACTAATCAGAAATTTTATTTCTTAAAACAGCAACAGCAACAATAACAATAACAACAAAAGCTGCATAAGATAGCATAACAACAAAATAACAAGTAAAAAAAAAAAAAGTTAGCCAATTTGAGTTTGAAAACAAAGAAGGAAATCAGTTAGTTATTTTTGTTTTTACGCTTCCCCAAATGGATAAACCTCCCACGGATTTACGGTACAAGAACGCTACTGTGCAGTTTGTTTCCCAACTTCCTGACACAGCTATGCCATTGCTACTACTGAAGTCCATACCCTAGGGACAAAAATGAGTCAAGTTTTCAAAATTTAGGTAAATCTGAAGCTTGTGAATAATCTGTCCCCAGTGACCATTTATAGCAGCAGTAACCAAGTGGTACATAAAGCCCAGGAAGTATCCTAGCCCAAAGCATAATATTTACATTTATAACAATAGGTTTTAAACCCGGCTAAGTACCTAGTTCCCTCTTACCAAATCTAGTTTTCTGTTCCTTAGGTGGACAAAAAATAAGGAAGTAGGGCTCAACCAAATGTTGGTGAATTAAAGTCATCCTTTATCCCTTTCCTTTGTCCATCTGTTAGGGAGTGTTTTTTATTTTTTAATTTTAAGAGCTTGTTTTACATTCAACGTAATGCATACATTTAGTTTCATTCCCCATTTACCATGTCCAACCTTAACCCAGTCTCCTCCCCTCCCTACTCTGTCACCCTCCCCCTGTGCCCCTCATATGCACTCCTGTTTGTCCTGCATTTCCTCAATTTGAATGTTGGTCCTCTAATGTCCCATGGTTTACTGTTCTAATGTATTACCATAGAGAATGTGGGTGCATCATCCTGGGTTGAGTGGTCTGCGTGTATATCTTGTTAACTATTGGGCTGAGAGCCCGCCCCTGGGGGTGCATTTTATTCCAGGTGCAGAATGTATTCCAGGGCCATAGTATTGAGAGTCTCGCCAGATTTCATCTGACCAGTAATCCTGGTCATTATTGAGTTTTTGGATTTTGTCCCATGTGTTCCCTCCCACTCTATCCAGGATCTCCAGATTTGATCCTTTCCTGAGTGGTTGGCATTGCTAGCCAGGCACCATCTAGTTCTTCTGGTCTTAAGGGCCATCATGTCCTATGGATGATTGCTTCTAAATGCCCTTGTTTTTTTTTTTTGCATTCTTCACTTCCGACCCTAGGAGACTGTTACCTGCATCTTAGATGGCTGCTTGAAAGCTTCTAGGACCCCAGTCGCTACTCACCAATGTAGGATGTGGAGCAATGCTTTTATGTATTTTGTTGTGCAAATTGAGTCTGGTGTACCCCAGTACTATGGTCCTGAGATGGTACATTTATTGGATCTCTCTCCCATAGTGTCTGGTTGTCTGTGAGGGATTACTCTGTGTCTGTCTTCTATTGTTTCTGTAAGGACTGCAAGCATTTTGTATCACTGGTGTCGGTGCAAGATTAGCCTCAGCTGAATCTATCCTTGGTCTAGAGTATACTTCTGTTCAGTGACCCCATCTGATCATCTCAGCTGTTTATGTATTTATCTGTATAGCCTAGTGTTTGGTATTAATGGCAATGCAGTATTGTGGATACATTGGTTGGTATTAGCATCTGTTGTCTATCTCTTATGTGCACAATTTGGTGTCCTCTCATTTCTGAATGTTATCATGGTGGTCATAGATCCTTCCCGTATATACTTCCCCCTACCCATGTCAGCGTGTAGGCCCCAACTAGCCCAAAATTAATCCCTCTCCTTCCCGGTAACCTACTGAGTTCCCTTTCAAGGAAACTCTTATTTTTTTACAGTAATGGACTCATACAGTACTTGGCTTTCTGTGATTGACTTATTTCATTCAGCATAATGTCCTCCAGGTTTATCCATGTTGTGAGATGATTTACATATCTCTCATTGTTCTTTAATGTAGCATAGTATTCCATTGTGTGCATATACCATCATTTGGTTATCCACTCATCCATTGATGGGCATTTAGGTTGTTTCCATCTTTTTACTATATTGAATTGTGCTGCGATGAACATAGATGTACATATGTCTGTTCATGCACTCTCACCTCTTTAGGATATATTCCTAGTAATGGAATTGCTGGGTCAAATGGTACTTCTATTTTCAGTTTTTAAGGAAACACCATACTGTTCGCTACAATGGTTGTACCATTTTACAATCCCACCAGCAGTGCACAAGAGTTCCAATCTCTCCACAATCTTGCCAGCATTTGTTATTTTCTGACCTGTTGAACTTTGCTATTATTGCTGGGGTGAGATGATACCTCATTGTTGTTTTGATTTGCATCTCTCTAATGATTAATGATCACGAGCAATTTCTCATGTGTTTGTTGGCTGCCTGTATATCTTCTTTGGTGAAGTGTCTGTTCAAGTCTTTTGCCCATTTGTGAATTGGGTTATTTGTCTTTTTGGTGTTGAGGTGCTGAAGTTTTCTATAGATTTTGGAGATAAGTTCTTTATCAGGTATGTCATAGGCAAATATTTTCTTCCAATCTGTAGGTTCTCTTTTTGCCCTTTTGATGAAGTCTTTTGATGCACATAAGAATTTAATTTTTAAAAGGTCCCAGTTATCTAGTTTCTTCTGTTCTATCTCCTGCACATTCTAGGTTATACTTGATAGTCTATTTATGCCATAAATTAGGGCTCCCAGATTGTTAGGGAGTGTTTTTGAGGTGGTATAGAGATAGCAGGAGTCCCTGGGTGGCTCAAATGGTTACACATTTGACTACTACTGAAAAGGTGGGCAGTTCAAACCCACCCAAGGCACCCTGAGAGAAAAGCTTAGTGATCTGCTTCTGTAAGGTCACAGCCTAGCCCTATGGAGTTCTACTCTGCACAGATGAGGCTGTCATGAGTTGAAATTGACTAGATAGTAACTACTTTAGTTTTGCTTTTATAGACACAGTGGGAGCCACAGCTCCATGGAGGAGATTGCTGAATTTATACATGTAGCTGTGAGCAGTGAGAGCAAAGTCCAGTACAGAACAAACTCAGCGGGCCTCCTGTCACATGACTTTTAGTCATCTTTGATTCATATACCTTTCTCAACCATTCTGCTTGGACTTTTTACTTTAGGATTACTAGATTACAACTTTTATTTTTGGGTACTGCTTTCATGTGAGGTCTATGTAAAGTTTTTAAAGGGCCATAACATGACTCTTTCCATCTAGATGGCTAAAATGTTACAGAATAAAATTTTAAGATTTATTTAGCACTAGAACTCATTATTCTCTCCATTTATGTTCTTTATCAAATACTTTTAAATTTTAAAATATATGTTCATCATAAAAGTCACAAATTACAAATATGTAAAGAATTAAGCTTCTCTTTGTTTTCCTCTTTTCCCCCTAAAGAAACTAACATTATCATTCTTGTGATTATACGCCTATTATGCAGTGAATTACTTGGTATGGCTCTTCTTGCCATGGTCTTTGTGGTGCCCATCAAATGACCAGCTGGAACTAGGTATATAAGACGCTTGTGGCCCTTTAAGGGCACTGGATAGTTTATTAGTAATGTAAATAAGGTAAATGACACCTTTGTGGGGGTGGAACCATACAAATAAGATATATGGAATCCTAATGTGGGGATCCATTAGTTTTGTCATTGTTAGGCTTAAAATGAGCCCTCCTAGAGGCAGAAGGGGGGGGATCTCATTTTCATCAAGAGACAAGACCGTCAGAGAGACAGCGGCAGCAGAACCAAAAGGCACGAGAATAGAACAGGCTCGCCGGCCCACAGAATTAGAATGCTGAGTGCCTTTGGGCAGGAGTCTTGTTGGAGTGCACCTATCAGCAGAAGTAAAAGATCTTTGTAACATTTGACAGAGCAGAGCAGAGCACAGGCCAGAGGCTAAGAGCCAGAGAAGCATACCTCAGGAAGACTTGTCTTGATTGAAGAATTGTATCCTGAGCGCATTCCTGAACTTGAATTGTAACCTGATACTTCCTTAATAACCCCCATACTCGTGAGTACTGTCTGTGAGTTTTGTGTGTCCACTGCATTGAATTATTGAACCTAGCAGAGAAGTAGTGAGTGGTGCAGGAGGGACAGCTAGTGTCAGAGTTGGTACAAAGGTTAGAGGGTGGCAGCATACCTGGCCTCATACGAATAAGTCTTGGGCTACTGATGGTGGTTCTCTCTTCCCCTTGTGAAATTAGAGGAGGTCAGAGGAAGATGCTGCCTCCACATCCTTTTTGCAATGCCCCACCTTTTACTATCTTCATTCAAACATGAATAAATATGTAAGCTCCCTGTTTCCTTCACTATTTTTTAGAAAAACAGTACCATAAAACACATATTACTCTTCATTTTGGATCAGTAATATCCTATGTGGCCAAAACTTTAGTACAGATTAGCCAAACTCAGGATATCTGTCACTGTAATCATAACACTAGGGATATGATTACTGCTAATTACTTCGACTAAAAGTTAGAATTATTCTGTAATTTGTTCATATTGACACTGAATCCCATATAGACCCTACACAGCTGTTAAAACAAGTTAGGTGCTCATAAGTATTTGTTGGATTATGTTGTTGTTGTTGTTATGTGCCGTCGAGTCAGCCCTGACTCATAGCGACCCCTCCTTGGGTTTCCGAGGCAGTATCACTACGGAAGTAGGATTGCCCAACCTTCCTTCCGAGGAGTGGCTGGTGGGTTTGAACCTCCAGCCTTCTGGTTAGCAGTCAAGTGCCTTAGCCACTATGCTACCAGAGCTCCCTGTTGGATTATAGGAAAGGTAAAAATACAGGGATAGTAAAATGTTATAAAAGTTTTTCAAAATATTTGATGATATTTCCGAAATATAGCAAAATAATTGGAAAAAGCAAATGGGCTTTGAGACTTATGGTGTTATTCAAAATTTATAACATTTAGGAATAGTGCTTTTATAATTATATATTATATATAATTGTCCTATTAAATTATTTCAATAAAAAAAATTGAGTACTAAGACATGGCAGTATCAGTAAAATCTGGGCTAAATTTCTGTGAACTCCATTCCACTAAGAATACAATGGCTTTGTTAACAATTAATTTGAAATACAATTCCTCATAAAGTAGTTTGAAAATCTAAAACAACTACATAAGGCAGAACAGCCTGTAAATAGTTAAAAGTAAAATTCTTGATTCTACTGTAAAAGGTTATGTACTTTAATATGATTTTAGGTTGATTTATGTAAGCTTTGTATTTTTCATTTTCTCAAGCTTGTCACTGTAGTGATATATGGTATATTTTAGCATCAAGTTTGCCATAAGCAATAAAGTCAGGGCCCCAAAGAAATTTTAATATATTTCCTCATTTTTAACCCAGAGCTTTCCATTATTCAGCTATTTTGTTTGGGATTCCATGTTTAGTTGATACCATTTTTATAATCACATAAATAACTTAAGATTTTACTTAAAGGTAAAATTCAACTAGATCAATTATTTAATAGAAAAGTTTAAGGGTCATCAAGTATAAAGTGAAAAATCTTTGTGATAATTTAAAATTTATATTAAAAGCTGCATTTTACATTCTAGTCTTTTTCTGAGCAATTTCCTCTTAGATATAAAAGAAAAATAAACAAGTAAAGTGACTGTTCTTAAGTAATTTGCAAAATAAAATGCATGCACATGTCTACTAAGAGTCTAACAAGAAGAAAAAATAATGGATAACAAATAATCAGTTAAATTAAAAAAAAATATTACAGAAGAAACATCTGTCACAAAGGGTATAAAGATGAAAAATTAATAGTCTCAGTTCTCAAGAAATTTACAACTTGGTAGTAATTATAAGATATACCCTCAAACAACTCTAATATAAAGGTGAATAAATACAAGAAAGAGAGAAACAAAGTGGTAGGGCAATTCACCTGTATGAGAATATTTAATATTTAAGGTCAATCTTGCATCATGGGCATGATGCAAACAGTTAAAAGAAGGGAAGATAAAAGGAAAGCAGGTAAAATAGAATAAGCAAAGGAAAAGGAATAAGGAAGCAGAGAGGACAGGGAGTATTCTAATGGTTCAGTATTTCTGGAGTGAAAGATACATGCAGGGGAGTTGCTGGAACAAGATTGAAAAAGAATGTTAAGGGAACAGGTCAGATAACCTTCAAGTCACTATTAAATATTTTACTTATTTAGAAGACAATATAGCAGTATTGTGGGTTTTTGTGCAAGGAGTTGAAAACCAGAAAGGAAAATCAATATGGCAGTAGAACTGAAGAGAGAAAGAGTGAAAGTAGAGTCCACACAAAGGTGTATCTTCCCTAAATTCTTGGGGAAGATACAATTCTAGCTAGAAGGATGGGTGTCAGGATGAAATGGTGTGAGAGACAATTAGAACCAGAATATGAAGGATTATGTTAGCAACTGAATGTTGATAGTAATAGAGCAAGAGCTGTTGGAGATGATGCCAATATTGTACACCTGAGTTTCTTAGGGGGAAACAGTTTTGTGTCAAATAACAAAAACAGGGAAAGGTACATCTGGAGTGAATAGTAAGTTCAAGGTTTATACATAATGAAATTAATCCATACTGGCTGCCATGTTACACAGCCAGTCAGAAATAAGCATGTAGAGTGTTAAGGATAAATAAAAGGTATTAAAGGAGAGTGATCTGTGAATCATCTGCATAGAGGTAATAACTAAAATTATGGGAACAGACAAAATCCAGAAGGAGAAAATACTGTGAGAAAAGAAGAAACAAAAAAATCATAAAAAGAACTTGAGGCATATATAAACCTGGAAGTTAAGGAGAAGCTCCTGAAGAAGAGAGAAAAAAAACCTTAAAAGAAGTAAAAAGTCAGAATAGTACAGTGATATATAAATATAACAGAGGAAAATTTCAAGAAGGAGATGGTGGCCAATATTATCAAAGAAAAGGATTAAAGATTATGAGGACTGAGAAAAGACCAACAGAATTTCATCTACATAACTGAGATTAAACTTGACTGAAAATGTTAAAGAGCTAATAGAAACTGAAGCAGTTGAGAGGACAGACACAGATTTCAATGTTGGTCATTCTAGATATCACTGTTATTTGGGGAGGATTGTGAATTAATTAAAAGGAGCTCTGGTGGTGTAGTGGGCAAGGCATTTGGCTGCTAACCAGAAGGCCCATGGTTCAAACCCACCAGCTGCTCTGTGGGAAGAAGACGATACAATCTACTTCTGTAAAGATTTACAGCCTTGGAAACCCAATGGGGGTTGCTATGAGTCAGAATTGACTTGATGGCAGTGGGTTTAGTTTTTGGTTTTGGTTAATTAATTTGTAATGTGATTTTGTGGGTGAGTGGCAGTTTTGCTCTTCAGCATCTATTCATTTCTCTTTCGGTAATCAAATTGTTTTTCTCTACAAAACCACTTCTGGGTAGGGTCAGAAGTAAAGCTGGTGCCTTGACTAGAACTTCACCTTGGGCCCTGTGGACACAGCAATTAATTCAAGTCATTGAGATACAATAGGATTTCTAGGAAAGTAACTCTCACTAATTCCCTATGGATTCACACCAAGAAGATGTACAATTTCCACTTGCTATAATAACTTGATATGTCACAGTTTGTTATTTTCTACAAAAACAGTTCTAACTGAGGTAACATTTAACATACTAAAGTAAGTTGTAACACTGAAGATAAAATTACCTAAGGTCAGCACGAGTAATACCAAAGAACTACATTTTGTTTTCAGTTATAAAATAACTGGTAAGAGTCAATGATATTTCTCCAATTATGTTGAAACTCTTCAATCACATATATATTCAAGACAAAAATGATTCATCACCTTGGTGACTCCCAGTAGAGCAAGCTTGATTGGCTAATGAAATGACTGTTTTCATATGTTTCTGCATCATTAAATTAGTGGCAGAGATGAGAACAGGAAATCAAGAAGGAGGAAAAGAAAATACTGTGATGAATGTGAGAAAACGTTACAGAAATGAACACTGGAATTGAGGAAGAGGAAGACAGAGAGAGGTACATGGGAGGTACAGACAACAAAGATGAACCCTTTTGCATGTGCAGTACTGTGTTGTCAGTGATGGCAAGCATTGATCTATGGGTTGGTAGATGGGTGGACAGGCTGAATGATCAGGTCTGTCTAGGCAGGAGGTAGTGTGCCCATGACCATGTATATAGGGTTAGCAGACAATGTTTCTACATGCATATTTGTATGTGCTTTAAGAATCTCCAGGTGTACAGTAGAGCTGATAATGGACAACGCTGTGGTGGCTTCTTGGCCATAGCCAGCTATCCAGAGGGAATAAGTAGTTGGACTTGTGGGCTTGGGACCATGGTCTCAGGGGACATCAAGCTCAACTGGCATAACGTACTACACAAAAACACTGTTCTACGTCCTACTTTGGTGAGTAGCAAATGGGATCTTAGAAGTTTGCAGGGGCCATCTAGATGCAACGATGGGTCTCTCTTCATCCAGAGCAAAGAAGAATGAAGAAAACCAAAGATGCATGGGAATAATTAATCCAAGGGACTGGTAGACCATGTGATCCTCAGCCTGTATGACCATGAGACCAGAAGAACTAGATGATGCCTGGCTACCACTGTCAACTACTCCGAGGGGGAAAGGTGTAGGAGATCTTGGGTAGAGTGTGAGAACAATGTGGAACAAAACTCAGAATTATAAAAAAGACCAGGTTTGCTGGTCTGATAGAGCCTGGTGAGACCCCTGAGACTACGGCCCCTAGCTAACCTTCAGGTCTGGAATTGAACCCATTCTTCTGGCTTCCAGTCAAACAACAGACAGGCATATGGGGTAAACATTTACATCAGGTAGATATACTAGTTGGATTGGTCAATCATGGGAGAACAGAAGGGCCGTGTTTGCACAGGGAGACAGCTCGGGGGTGGGAGTGTATGGGAGGGAAGGGGACAAAGAAGAGGTAACTACAGGGAGGAAGTGGGAGGAGAGCTGTTACACTGTGGGGAATTGCAGTAAATGTCATGAGACAAAATGTGTATGAACTACTGTAAGGAAAATGAATTTTCTCTGTAAACTTTCATCCCAATCACAATAAAAATTAAAAAAAAGAGAGAAATGAATACTGGATATGAGGCAAAAGGAAAAAAAAACACACACACGTATATCACATGTATCACAATGCATGTATTTTATAGATGAGGAAGATGTATTAACAAAAGACAGAGAAAGAGCAAACTCTGAGGAAGTTGGCAGTACTTATGAACAAGGCATTTGCATTTCCCCAATTAATACATTTTTCCATTAACGTCTTCTGATGAAGGTATATATTTGTAAATAAACAAAAAAACTTGTAGTAAGAAAAATCTGGTCAAAATAATTGAGAAAGTGCTATGGAATAGAAATGACAGCTTAGTAGATCATGTACAAAGTACTTTTCAAGAGTTATGTATATAACTAGATGTTCTTTTGTTGTCAGGCAATGGGACCACCTAAAAAAAAAAAGAAAAGAAAAAAGAAGGAAAATGCACTCATAATTTATTCAGTGTCAGTGAGTATCTCACCTTCAGGAAGTAACATTGTTTTCTACAATAGGTCAAATGGACTGTAAAGATCAATGAAATATCAAAACAACAAAGTGAAGAGTGAGCTATTCAGGTAGAACTGAACCTATATATGATGGCAGAAGCATCTAAAGAAGAATTCAGTATTTTTGATTTTCTGTATGTGTATATGGCAGCAAAAGTGTAGAAACCTACAATTAAGGGGATCCTTTCAGTGGGTCTGAAAGATTTTGGACAGTATAACTTCAATCTCTTGAGGGTTATCAGATTTTGAATAAAAGGTCATCAACAGTCATTTTCTAGCCCAATTTAATGACCTATTTTTAATCATGTCTGTTCTAAATTTTATGAAGAACTGACACCAATAACTAGTCTTTTTCTATGTCTGGAAATTCTCCCATCCTGAGATTTCTGGCATTCTCATTCGTTTCCTACCTCATTAATCCTCTTGATTAAATTCAGATTATCTACCATATAAATGAAGGTGTACCTCGAAATTTGGTGATTCATGGTGATATAATATGGAAGATGCAGAGGATTTATTGCAATCCTTTTTCTGGCACTACTTTCATTTTCTTAAAAAATTTTAGCTAACATTTCTGTAGTGATAAATATAATGCAAATATGTCAAGGATCAGATTTTTCAATCTAATCTAATCTAATTCACATCTTTACCAATTCAAAAAAAAAACCAAAATCCCAAACCCACTCTCATCGAGTCGATTCTGACTAATAGTGACACCCATTGGGTTTCCAAGGTGGTAAATATTTACAGAAATAGATTGGCCAGTCTTGCTTCTGTGGAGTGGCTGGTCGTTTGAACCACCAACCTTCTGGTTAGCAGTCAGATGCCTTAAGCACTGTGCTACCAGAGCTTCTTTACCTATTCACAAGATGTCTTTAAATCAACACTTTGCTGTACCTTGACGATTAATGTATTTAAAATAAAACTTTGCACATTTCTTCCCCATTTTCCATCTTTCACTTATTTCCATCTGTTGCTTCTGTTTCCCTGGATATATCTTTGAAAAGCTTTTATTTCTCCTTTTTCTCTCTTCTTAAACTTTGTACAATGAAGATCCAATTCATCCTCCAATCTTTCTCCTAATGCTTATTGCAATAAACTTTGCCCTTAGCTAATTAGATGATTTAATATTTGTCTATATACTGTTCTGTCTTCTCATTGTTTGATTCCCATTTCCAAATGAACTGCAACATCTTCAGAATTATACTGTTTTTTTTGTATCATATAAAGCTCTCAAACCTATAAATATCTGCATAATTCTTATTTACTAACTGAAGATTTTTTAAAAAATTTTACTGCTAATAAAATAATTTGTTTTAGCCTTTGATCCGATGTTATGGAATTATATATACAGAGCCAATGCTCACATCTCTGTTTTCTATTGAAACCATTGTGAATTTCCTTACCTTGTCCTCCAAGTGCATTTCTAAAAAGCGTAGATACGCTACAGGTGCAAATGCATCAGCTGAATGCATGATTACTTTGGATGAATCCCTGAAATACAAACATTTTATAATGCATTTATCCACTGTTTCAGTTGTGGCAAATCACTTCTACTACCAACTAGAAGAGACCCACATTCCTTATTTTGTATCTGTTTGCAATGATACACAATGCACAGTGATTAATATGTATTTTTAATAATCCAATATTTAATTGACAAAAGGTTTGGGAATGTAAAACTTACAAGAAAAAGTAAGGTGGATTTTTTTCTTTATAAGTACATATAGTTTAACTTTCAGGTTCACTCAAAGCTCTTCTAGCAATTTTGAGATTTAACTTCTATTCAATTTCATTTTCACAAAGTTGCTTGGTATGGGATAAACATTAAACAATAGTGCTTTCTCGTCATTATTCTTTTTTATTTTCAAGAAGTAATTCACTCTGTTTCATACAAAATCTCAATTATCCTTCACAAAAGCAGTACTGGTGATGGTTTTAAGCTCTAGGTGAACTCTTCACATTGCAATATCATTGCTATTAAAATTGATTGTCTGACACAGTAATTACCACATTCAGGTAAAATGGTATGAACTGCTTGTTGGCACCATATGGGTACATGTAACTCAAGTCAACTTTTATCAAAGATACCCTGTAAAGCATATATGAATAACTAACATGATGTGTGAAGTTCTAATAACTAATTATTTTTATTGTTGTTTATTAAAAAAGCAATAATGTTTTGCATTTCAACTGAAATTTTAAAAACAGAAGTCATTCACATCTGTTTAATGCTTTGGCAATTAGTTGCATTGTTGATATCAATATATTGTGATTATTTTAACAGCAGTAATACAATAAAATAAATTTTCATCACTGATGTAAAAAATATTTTGAATCAAGTTTGTAATGCAAAATTAACTACTGGCAATAGAAGAGATCTCAAAATTTTTAGCTCCAAAATGTTAACTTTCACAAGCAAAAGCTACTTTCCACATAAAAGATCCAAGATACAGAAGAAACATTTGATTAAAAAAAATTACCACTCATGAGCCTGTAGTACCAAATATGCATCTTGTTAATCCTCGGGAAAAATAATATTAAGAATGGCTTCTATGAGCTTAAATGGAAAACAATTACGATATAATAGAAACAGAATCATTAAAGAGGATCCTTATGGGAAGATATAACCTGACTTTACAGGCTACATTTCTACTAGTGCAAGGTAGCAAGAAGATGCTTCCAGGTATAACGAGAAGGAAGAGAAAGAGAAAGTGTGAAGGCCCTCTTACCTGTCCCTCAGACTTGAACCCCTCTTGGTTTGTTAGTCCTACCCTTATTTCTCCATTTCCTTTAGAGTTATATGCTTGGTCTCTATCTTGCCTTAGCAACCAGAATCAAACTTTATTTCCTGTTTACAATCTCACTCGTACATAAAATTTCAATCTCTGTGTTCCTGACCCCACCTTGGAAATTGACCCTGATTTTTAATTATGACTAAACTAAGCAGCTTAGTTTTGATATCTCTGACAACAGAGTGCACCAAAACTATAATTAACTCTAAACTGTACTATCTTACTAGAAAGGTTACAAGCCTGACCTTCTTGTGATAATTATTGCCACTTAAAACAGAAGGTTGATAGCAAATGGCTCACTTAACTGATGTAATAACTGCATTCTGATTGAGATTGTTATCCAGAGAAAATATACAACATTCTGAGCACTAAATGAAGAAGGTAATTTTTATGGCTTCTATTAAATCCATAATCTCTAATTTACTATCATTTCATTCACTTATACAAAGCTAGAGTCAACTGGGAGAGACTAGATATCTCAACTGAAGAGTTTATAGTCTCAGAATAATGCTACTGATTGCTCTATTTTCTCTTCCACAAACCACCACCTGAAACAACCTTTTTTCTTTAAACTTTTTATTGTGATTCTGGTGCAATTTTACAAAGCAGATTCGTTTTATGTTCTGAAACAACTTTCAGTGATTTCTGATCTCCATTTGCTTCATGGATCTTCCTATCCCTGAAATCTAGAGGCAGAATCTATTGAAATACCCTTAGATTAATCCAGACAGTTAAGAGCAATTGTGCTACAGCAAAAAATAGTTTCCCATTGGCTGCCCTACTAATACCAGTAATCAGTGTGATCACTCCTATCATACACTGAGGCTTCTTCACAGCTAAGAGCTTGCCCATGTTCCCTTCCATTGCTATATTAGGCTCATCTCTACTTATAACTTCAAAAGGGCAGTTGAGTCATGTCCTAGTCACTCTTTCCTGATGCCAGGACTGAATTTTTAGAAGGGGCAGGCCCTATCCCTCATTTCAGAAGAAGTGGGCATTATTTCTTGAGATCAACCATCTTTGTTCTTACCTCTCCAATAAAAAGACACCTGTGCCAGGTTGGGGCTGAGGCACTGTTTACCTCTTTTGCTCAAACATATGACTCTGTATTCACTAAAATGTATAAACATAATTCTTATGGAGTCACATTTATCCTCATAAAAACAACAACAATCTAACACGCAAACAACAACAACAACAACCAAAAAACCCTACAAAAAACCAAAACTTTTGCCATTGAGTCGACTTGTACTCATTGTGGCCCTATAGGATAGAGCAGAACTGCCTCAGGGTTTTCAAGCTGTAATCTTCACAGAAGCTGACTGCCACATCTTCCTCCTGCAGAGTGGCAGTGGGTTCAAACTGCCAACCTTTCTGGTAGCACCTGAGCACTTTAATCATTGAACTACCAGGGCTCCTTCTTATCCTCATAGATATCCAAAAGACATTTCTGTGAAGCCTTCCCTGACATATTTAGACAGTGCTAGTTATCTCCTCCTTCACGTGCATTGTTGTTGTTGTTGTTGTTATGTGCCGTTGAGTCGGACCCAACTCATAGCAACCCCTCCTTGGGTTGCTGAGGCAGTATCACTACGCAAGTAGATTGCCCCATCTTCCTTTACTAGTGTTTTTATAGCCCTTTTGTAACATCCACTAGATTATAATTATGTGTTTCTGTGCCTGTCTTTCTTCTTAGACTAGGAACAAGTTTTGCTCATTTTTGTCTGCCTGCAACTACTCACCTATCCCTTGTCTCAGTACATGGTGCAATGCCTGGTATTCATTAGAAGTTGGGTGAATAAACAAATGACCATATAATTAAACTTTGTTAGGTACCCTCACATTTACACATATATGTAAACTGAAACTATCACATATTCATACTAATTTTTCAATTTCCTATTTTCATATTTTCTCATGCCTGCATATTCCACATATAAACGTAGTCACATGTACACACTTACACACACCACTGACACCTATACTCACTTTCCACTTTCCCCACCTATTCACATTTCCATCCTTTCCAGCCATAACAGTACACAGCTTCATCATGTGACATTTAGCAGTGAAGATGAAGTAAGTGCTTTATCTGTCTCCCTTCTAACATCTATCCTGTATCACCTGGGAATTTATTTTATTTGATAAATTATTTTCCTGGTATTTAAAATTTTGTACATATTGACCTTTATTTTCATTATGCAAGAGATGCAAAGAATATATGAGAATTAGATTGGTGATTAACCGACAATGAGTAAGATAAGAATGAAAGGCAGTACTTCCTCCATGATCTCAAGGTACAAACCTGCACAATATCACTTATATGTTGGTGATTTGCCTGTCAGTACATGAAAACATGCAGTAGCCTGTATAACCAGCCTTAATAAATGATTACTCAGTTGGACTGAATTGAATAGCTCATTTTGGCAGCAGCAGATTTTAATATACCTTCCCTACACTCCTCCCTTTATCAGCATCACTAGTTTCCTTAATGTCATTGCCTAGGTTTGGCTTCAGTTTCCCTGTCTGCAAAATGAAGAGGCTGAAAAAGATTCACATCCCAAGTCTAATGTAGTGTAATAAACAGGCCTTCTGGTTATGAAGGTAGGTTGGGCAATCTACTTCCGTAGTGATACCACCTCGGAAACCCAAGGAGGGATTGCTATGAGTTGGGCCCGACTTGACGGCATATAACAACAACAACTGGGTATGAAGTAGAAAGCAGGAAATTCTGGGTTGTCCATAAAGACTTCTGGGTGTTTAGCACCTCAAGTCTTCAGGCAAATGGAAAAATTACTAACCTTTGAAATCTTTCTCTTATTGTTGTACTTTTTTCCTAATTTGATTAATCCCATACTAATAAGCAGCTCTGGTGATGTAGTGGATAAGATATTTGGCTGCTAACCATAAGGTCAGCGGTTCAATCCACCAGCTGCTCCGTGGAATGAATATGGGGTGATCTACTTCCGTAAAGATTTATAGCCTTGGAAACCCAATGGGGGTCACTGTGAGTTGGAATTGACTTGATGGCAATGAGTTTTTTTTTTTTTTAGTTAAATTAACAAGCAAATATATTACAAGTTTCCCATTATACTACAATTTTACCTAGCATGCAAATTATATTCTGAATAACCAAATAATATTATTTCATTGAAGTAATAGCTCTTGCACACTTCAATGATGAATTATTTTGGGATCAGCTGAGCCAGAAGTAAAATGTACCAGCTACAAATTTATTCTTATGACTCTTACCATTTACATTTTGTACAGCAACTGATCAGAGCAACATTATCTATTTACAGATGTGTTTTCCTCCTATTTCTTTGAAAGCAGGATATATATATTTGACATCAGTGATGCCCAATAGACTGTTTGGGCATAACAGGTACTTCAAAAATATTTGCCAAATACATTATTATTATAAGATTATTATTAATGATAAGGAAGTTAGAAGGACATGAAGGAAACAAGAGTGGGTAAATACTGTAATATGGTAAGGAAAATGACTTGGTTATGTTTCACTGGATAAATGCATATATTGGAAAACCTACCTAAGGTTACCTTGATTTCCTTCTACCACCCCTTCTCTCATTATTAATATATACAAAGAAGTTGGCTTTGTAGCTGAAAATATAGGAGCTGCCCATTCAAGACAGAATTCTAATCTTCCATCATATGAGGTTTTTGAAATCAAGCATAATTCTGACAATCTTTTCCAAGAAGCATAAAAGCTTAGGAAAAGCAGATAAAGTGCTCTCTTAGCATAAAATAAATGCTACATAAATTAGAACATGGATAATAATGCAACAAACTGAAGAAAGTTCCTGTTTTCCCTACACTAATTTTGACAATTTATGGCAAAGAAATTATACCACTCACCATTAACTGAATTCATTTATGAACAAAGTTTATACGTGAAAAAAAAAAACCAACCCAAATAATTGAAGAGAAATGTTTAGTATTACCATTCTAAGTTGTTAAACCCAAGAAAAAGGAAAAAGATGATGGAGTTAATGGAACCCACAGGCTACTGATTTGGCAGTTTATCAAATGTAGCTGTAATGAAAGATAAATAATACAGGCAATTCACACTTCATGAAAGGATAAAAGTGTCAGTGTGTAGGTACCAGTTTTACTGCAGGCCATAATCAGCAAGTAAACGAAAGTGCAATGTCTAAAAAGTTTATAGCCTTCTATGAAGGCCTCGTCTTGTCAGGTATTGATTTAGGTATTCAGACGACTTCACCAGTATTAAACAAATTGAGTGTTTGTGAACTTGGAGGACATGTTCTATTTCTCCCAACAAAAGTTGCCTCAAGCTTAATGTGAAGTTGCTTCCATCACTTAAGTTTAAGGAACGGAACGAATGAAATGATATCTTACACAATTATTTTCTTCTTAAATAGAGGGCAGTCCAAAGTGAATGTTTCATACTCTCCACCTTCTCCGCAAACATGGACTCCATACTTCTCAGAAAGCTGAAAATAAGGAAAGAGAAAAAAAGAAACAGGGAATGAAGACACCAAAAATGCTCAATTAACTTGCATTATTTGTCCTAGAAAAATATCCTTCTGGAAGGTTTAATTCTAAAACTGATTGCAAGCTGTAGGGAAATTACTTTACCTATCTGCTTGAAAAATGTGTTTAAAAGCCATTTAAAAAATGTTACCATAAGGCTTAGAATTTTTAGTAATCTTATAAGCTGTACGGAAGGAAGATGGGGCAATCTACTTCCGTAGTGATACTGCCTCGGGAACCCAAGGAGGGGTCGGTATGAGTCGGGTCCGACTCGACGGCACACAACAACAACAACAACATAAGCTGTAAGGGACCAAGATTTTTGTATATAATGAGAAAGCTGTAAATTTAGGAATGGTAGTAGCTTTAGATTCAGAGGGAGGCTAAGGAGGAAATGTACTAAATCATTATATGGTAATTGAGAATATATGTAGTCAAATTACTCACCTCCTCTTTTTTTGACCTATTTATGGAAGGGGGAAAAAAATGTATGTTCTGTTTAGGGAGTTTCTCAGGAACACAGAGAAAGAAACTCAAGGACTTTCCTGTGAACAAAAAGAAGTCACAAAGTAACAGATATGATTATTATGCATGAGGTCATTACTATTAGGAGACTTGCAATAGTACTGTGAACTAGTGAATTCGCAATGCTGTGGACAAGTTGTCCCCATTTCCCACTGCCACTGAGTCGATTCTGACTCATAATAACCCCATAGAACAGAGTAGAACTGGCCCGTAGATTTTCCAAGACTGTAAATCTTTATGGAAGCAGATTGCCACATCTTCCTCTCACAGACAAACTGGTGGGTTTGAACTGAGGACCTTTTGGTTAGCAGCCAAGCACTTTAAATACTGTACCAAGGGGGGCTCCTTAACCGTGGAGTCAGATGCAACTCATAGCGACCCCTCCTTGGTTTTCCGAGGCTGTATCACTATGGAAGTAGATTGCCAACCTTCCTTCAGAGGAGTGGCTGGTGGGTTTGAACCGCCAGCCTTCTGCAGTCAAGTGCCTTAGGCATTATGCCACCAGAGCTCCCAGACAAGCCTTGGGATGGTCTAATTCCAGGAAAGGATAGAGTTGGTTTGTAAAGTGGTTTAATCAAACCAAAAATTGAAAGAAAAAAACAAGCAAGCAAATAATCAGAACAACCCTTATTTGCATTCAATGTAAACTATGTTACTCAAATAATCCAGATACTGAATGTAAGTAATCTTTTTGGCTTTTTATGGCTGAAATTTGTGCCAGGAGCATTTTCACTGCCTGTGTCACAGATCTGAACCTTTCTGTTCATGTGTTGAGGCTATATTACTATGATTTCATCTCTTTCATTCTGAATTTCATAGCTTTCCCTTCTTACAACCTCTCCTAGTCCAAAGTCCTCATAGCCCAAAGGAAGAATGATTCGTTTGATGTTCTGTTACTCTGTTATTGTCAGTCCTGGGACTGTGGCCTAAGTCCTTCAGTTTTACCTGCACAGTTATGTATTTACTTATTTGATTATTTTTGTATTTGTGCTACTATTCTAAATCCATCAAATTTCAATTATTGACTATGCCCTTAGGAATTTCAAGCATGGACCTATAAGAATTCTACTGCTCCCCCCAAGAATCAGTAGTAAAGTGAGTGGCATTATAAGTAGATTCCATTAAGGCCAAATAGCAGGAAAACTAAGGAAAGAAAATGGGGTGCCATTTTCTATAAAAGCTCACAAGATCAAGGTAGGTACATTTTTACAATGTGGGGTCACAAAATAGAGAATCAGGTAGGCAGAATTGTGAGTTTGTCCTCACAGGAACAGAAAATGGTAACAGTTTATCATATCACACCAGAATAAACTACTATCTGTTTTGCAATACAAATGTAGGGATGATAGCAGGTTATGGATTTCAAGGGCATTTTCTTGTTCTACCAACTCTTCTCTACTGATAGCCTGTTTTCTCATCTTCCCTTAACAACAACATTCCCTGAATGAACCTTTTAATCTCACCTTTATGAGCAGTCTTTTTATGGGGGGTATACTTTCTCAATCATTAACTTCCTTGTATTATAAAATATTGTTCCACTGAAGCTTTATGAAATTTCTTCAATCTACCACCAAAGAGTAATGAGGATTTTTAAATTAAATTTGGCATGCTCTTATCCTACTGAAGGGGCTCTATTAGTCTCTAGTAAAAATAATGTAAATTGCTACGCTAAACAAATATATTACCATCATAAAAATAACAATGTATTCAAGATGGAATTCACTAAATTCTTGATGTACAGCCCAGTGATATTTTCAGTTCATATAAAATATTTCCGTAACATTTATTCAATCAGTTCTTCAACAAGTACTTACTGAACAATGATTATTTGCCAGAACTTGCAGGATGATGATGCTTTAACAGTAAACAAGATAATGTCCCTAGTCTCTTGAAGCTTACCAAACATACTCCATTCTATTTTTCACCACCACAAAATAATGGTGAAACAATTATGTTGCCTGAATAGATGAATATGCACAATCTTTTCTCTTCCTATTACTGATATGTTAGCATGGACACATAGATTCCAAGTCAAGACGTTTGGGTAAAGAATTGAGTAGGTTTCTATGGCTGAGGAACAGATAAATCTGATTAGGAATCCTTAGAATATTCTTTGCAGCCCCTCTAAACTCTGCTAGCTTCAAGTTCTAAAGGGCATAAGCATTCAGAGAAAAATTCATCCTCATTGGCTGTGATGGAGTGAATTGTGTCCTCTAAAAATGCATATTGGAGTCCTGGTCCCTGTAACTGTGGATGTGAACCTACCTGGAAATAGAATTTTCCTTTAGTATGTTCATGATGCCATTCAAGAGTTGGGTAGATCCTAAAACTAATCACTTCCGAGATACAAAAGGAGCAAAACAGACACCAGGATACACACAGGGGGAAGACAGATACTGTGTGAGGATTCATCTACAAGCAAAATAGTGACAAGGATTGTTGTTGTTGTTGTTTGCCATCGAGTAGCAGGAGACAATAGAAACCAGCAGAAGTGCCCACAGGCAGAAAAGACATGACCAAGATCCTGATTTGAACTTTGAGCCACTAGAACTGTGAGAAAATAAATTTCTGTTCTCTTAAGTCACCCACTTGTGGTATTTCTATCATAGCAGACTAGAAAACTAAGTCATTGGCTGACAGCTAACTCCAAGCCCCTTTGACTTCTTGAGAGACCTCACTCAAGAAACAAAGCATCTTCTAGCCTCTTGCCAGACGCTTCCTTTAATGAATATTCTCCTAAAACAGCAAAATCCTTGTAGTACAAAAGCCTGTGACGAAAAGGGCCAGTTTAGGTAGGTGAAGAATCTAGATGTGCACATTTTAGATACATATTTGTGTTGCAGAACCTTCAATTTACTTTTCTAAAACCTGTAGGTCAGTCTTACTAATGTTGGCCATGTCACAGAAAATTGCAACCTCATTCTTAACATGTCTCAGGCCGTCTCTGACTTAAACTCAAACTTGTCATTATTCTATGCTAGCACTTAATCATTCCAAATAGTTTTTACAGTTCTCTTTGATAAGTTCTTTTATCAGCATTACAGTCATTAAAAATACTAAATGGTTGAAAGTCTTTCATTTGTGGCTCTATCTCATGAAACAATCAGTTTCTAAATTTCTAAATAAGTTTCTAAATTTCTTAGACTCTCAACCTTCCTGGGAGCTCTGGCAGCGTAGTACCTAAGGCACTTGACTGCTAACCAGAAGGCTGGTGGTTCAAACCCACCAGCTATTCCTCGGAAGGAAGATGGGGCAATCTACTTCCATAGTGATACTGCCTCGGCAACCCAAGGAGGGGTCGCTATGAGTTGGGTCTGACTCGACGGCACATAACAACAACAACAAAAACAGCCTTCCTAGCAGTGTCTAACACACAGAACTTAAGGTCTGACTGGTATACCCCCATGGACCAGATACCCTTCATGCTCCCAAAAAAGGGCTTGACTGGGAAGCCCTGGCAAGACTAATTTGAACCAGGAACAAGAGCTACTCCTGAAAAGAATTACCAAATAAGAGAGGAGAAAGTTATTGACTTCTTTTTAGAGAAAGAGGATAAAAATTTGGACACAGTAGGGAAAATTAATTAGAAACATCCTTCCCTACCACAGATTCTCTATTTTTGGAGATCCTAAAATGCTGAATACAATTCATATCTGATAGTCAATGTTTTCAGTATCTCTTCATCTACTAAACCCGTGATATGACTATTTCTTATCTCCTGTTTTTACATCATTTGGGGAATGTTATACAGAAAAATATATTGTCAAGTTGGCTGTGATAGTTATGTTTGTGTGTCAACTTGACTGGGCCTGGTTGAGTGGCTGGGCAGCTGGTGGTAGTTATTCCCCATGATGAGAATGGCAATCAGCTCCATGGTGGGATCTACCACAAGCAGCTGAGTTGCTGTCTTTGGGAATGTGGTCTGCTTCCTGTATTGAAGGAGAAGCCTTGGGAATGGTCTCTAGCCTATGACACGCTTGGACCCTGCTTATAGCTGTGTCGTTGCTCAGCAGCCTGCTATGCTCTGCCGAACTTGGGACTTACAGTGGATTTAAGTTAATAGCCTGCCATGTGGTTTGGTAACATTGGGACTGTGCCTTTTTTCAACCTTGGGGCTTCTCAGCCTCAGCAGCCAGCAGCTGTCTCAGTGAAGAAATGCCTCTAGCTCCAGTGGGCTGGGAGCAGGAGGCAGATTTGGATCCCAAGGTTGAGGGGCTTTCACCCAGCCCCTAGAGGCTGGCACTTTGAACTTGGACTTAAAGCCTCCAAACTCTAAGAATAAACTCCTGTTTGTTAAGGCCATTGCATTTGTGGTATATTTCTCATCAGAGCGGCACTAGGTAACCAGAACATTGGCCATTGGGTAGGATTAACATTCTTGGTATTTTATCTGTAGCTTGCTTGATTAAGATATACATAACTCTTTTCTAAGTAGTTGAATTATTTTTTTAAAAATAATAAGATTATGTTTTACTTAATTCTACAATTTTCATCATATAAAAGCATGTCTACTATTCTACATCTATCTAAATTGTACCATGTTCTTATTTAGATAAGATTTTTAGAGAAGATGAACATTGGCTTGCAAGTAACTAGTGGTAAGATACGCTTTGTAATAAACATTTTGAACAGATGTGGCTGACAGATCATTTCATGGCTTTACAAGAATGCCTTGTAGTCTGAGCATCTTAAAAACAAATTTCTATGAAACGAAAAGAAAATTACTTGTATGAGTCTATTTTATGCCATACTTAAATAAACATTCATAGCAATAATATTTCCATTTGAACACTACTAATTATTGAGCTAAAAATGTTAGGGGCTTCAGTTTCACCATTTAAATTTTTTATCCTTTTAAAAATTCAAGGGACTGAAATTGTAAGAGTTTCTTATTAAATAAAGAGTCTTTTAAACCAATCTCATTTATTTGCTATTCATCTTACAATTGAAAAAGAAAACAAAACAAAAAGCAAGCCAAAATATATTTTATTTCCCACCTCTATGCAGAGAAAAGCACGAGGTTTATGAAAACCACCATGATTTTTTTTATAAATGGTATATTTAACATGCAAGGTAATTTTATGCTGCATGTATCCATGCACAGCACTTATTCAAGAAATGGTTACTGACTATCTACTATAGGCTGAGCATTGTTCTAGGTTCTGGGGAGTACAAGTCTAGAAGAATGTGGTTTCTCTCTCAAGCAGCTTACAGTTTGGAGGTACAGAAATAAAGTTAAATAAGTAATTATTCAAAACAACAACAATAAAAGCCTACTGCTGTCAAGTCTATTCCAACTCATAGTGACTCTGTAGGATGGTGCATGAGGTACTCTGGGAATTTAAAGCAGGGAGAACTAACTAGAGAGAATCCAAAAGGTTTCTTAAAGAAGTAAAACTTACACTGAGGACTGAATGATGTGTAGGAATTAGCCTGGAAAGGGTGGAAATAGAGAAAGAGTGGACAGGAAAGAAGAAAAGGGTGTCCCAGAAGGGAATAGCATCTAGTCCACAATGGGTACTAGTAACTGAATTGGCATGGCTGGAATATTTCTGGATGGGGATAGTGGTGAGATGAGGCTGAAAAGCTAGAGAGGACAGACCTTAGAAGCCATGCTAAGGCATCTGGATGCTATTACCCAGATCTGTGTCAATGAGGACTGATGGATAGGTTGTAAGCAGAAAATTCACTTAAGCTTATTTGCATTTTACAAGGATCATTCTGGCTGCAAAAGGAGAATGTGCTAGAGGGAAACAAGTCTAGAAGCAGAAAGAACTGAGAAATTACTGGAGGATCGAGGCAGGAGTTAAAAATTTCTAGAGATGATAAGACAGCACAGGGCAGATATTTTGAGAGAGATTTTTGAGGAAGTTGAATCAGTTTATTGAATGGAAAAGCGAGGGGAATTTTAAAAATTAACAAAAATTCCCAGCTTTCTGCTCTGAGAAAACAGACGGATAGTGTTCTGTTTACTGTTACAGAGAGCTCAGCAAGATTAGTAGTTTGCTGGGACAATCTAAAGGCCTTATTCTTTTTAAACTTTATATGGCATGTGATATACCATGAGTGCCTCAAATTTCTGTAATTTTCTTTCTTAGCCTTCAACAATACCATATTTTCTAGGCTACTTCTATGTTTCTCTGACTCCCTTCCCTCCTACTGCTCCTAAATTGTAAATATTTCTGCAATAGTTCTTCCCCTTCAATTTATTCCCACTAATAGCTCATGTACTCCATGGTTTTAACCATCACCTTTATGCTATTCTGCTGCTGCTAATATTAATAATATCACCACTAATTAAAGACTATTTACTTCATAGCTTAAAGATTAAGAAAACAATTTGGATTGTGTTAGGCTGGGTTCTCTAGAGAAGCAAAACCAGTAAAGCTTATATAAAACTAAAAAGTCACTGCTGTTAAGTTGGATCCAACTCATAGTGACCCATCCTTGGATTTCCGAAGTGGTATCACTACAGAAGTAGATCGCTCAATCTTCCTTCTGAGGAGTGGCTGGTGGGTTTGAACCGTCAGCCTTCTGGTTAGCAGTCAAATGCTTACACACACACACACACACATATAAATCAAACTCACTGCCATTGAGTCAATTTCGACTCATAGCGACCCCCTTTTGGGTTTCTGAGGCAGTAAATCTTTATGGAAGTAGATTGCCCAGTCTTCTTCTACCGAGTGGCTGGTGGGTTTAAACTGCCAACTTTCTGGTTAGCAGTCAAATGCCTTAGGCACTATGCCACCAGAGCTCCATACACACACACACACACACACACAGAGAGAGAGAGAAAGAAAGAAATTTATCTCAGGGGAATGGCTCATGAAGTTATAGAAGCTGGCAAGTCCCAAGTTCCTGGATCAAACATCAAACTGGAGGCTTTTCCTGACTCACACAGCTTCAGTAGTTGACAAGCTCAAGGTTGGCAGACAGGATCCAGCTGTTGACTCTGGCGGATGACAAATCCAAGATCACCAGGCAGAATGGTAGATTGTTTACTCTCAGACAGTTGTAGGCAACACAACAGGATCCAGATCCACAGAAGATTCTCCCTTTTTCCCAGGATGTCCATATATATATTGCAAGCAGACCACACCCCTAGGGAAACTCCCTTTCAACAGATTCGTTGCTCAAAGCATATATATCTGATCTCATCATGGGAATAACCACATCACAACTGCTTAAACCAGTCAGAATTGTGGTCCAGCCAAGTTGACACACAACCCCAACTATCAGACTCTCCCCTTGTCAACTTGGCAGTGTACACATCTCCTTAACCACATATAATCTTTAAATAAGGACAATTATAAAGTCATATTTGCACCTAACATGATACACTAACATGCATACAACTGAAGTGCATTAACCTTGTTTACATTTCATAGTTACAACTGAAGAAAACAGAAATATTTGATGCATACATACAACAAAGAAATGTAATAATCACAGGCCTCATTTTTCAACTGGTCACATGGTCATAGCTAACATTCAGAACTACCTTCTTCCACCATCCATTCCGTATTTCCCTTGACCTCAGCAAACACTTCAGCTGGTCGTGATTCTTTGCCTGGTGGGGTGACCCAAACCTTCATTCCTGAAGGGTCTGGGCCATTAGTAGTCACAGCAGAATTGGGTTGCTGTAGTTTTCAGTTGATTTTAATCACAGGGCATGAAGTAATAAGAGATGTCTTAAAGAATCTCCTGTATTTCAGACATATTCTTCTTTTTCTCCATTGTTGTTGTTATGTGCCGTTGAGTCGGACCCGACTCATAGCGACCCCCCCCTGGGTTTCCAAGGAAGTATCACTATGGAAGTAGATTGCCCCATCTTCCTTCCAAGGAGTGGTTGGTGGGTTTGAACTGCCAGCCTTCTGGTTAGTAGTCAAGTGCCTTAGCCACTATGCTACCAGAACTAACCTCCATTATGTAGTATCAATCCAATTTCCCCCTGGTAATCAGGATCTACCACACCAGACAACACAGTAACTCCCTTCTTTGTCTGTTGATCCAGAGGCATGAAGAAGCCAAAATGGCCCAGTGGCATTCTTAACTTCCAGTTCAATGCAATCAGTATTGTGTCTCCAGGTGGGAGTGTTCCTCCCTTTGGGACTAAGATCTCCATACTCGCAGAGCACAGGGTTGCAGGGGCAGGAAGCAAAAATCTTTTGAGTGAGTCACTAGGGGTAATAGTGAGTGGTACCACTCTTGTTTCCACCCCTTGATTCCTGGATCCATGAATCCTGGCTATTGGAGAAATGGCACCATATATTGGATGCTAATTTAGAGCATAAACAGCTTCCAACAAAACATCACCCCAACTGTTCAAGGGATTGCCACCTAGCTGGTGCCATAATTGTGTTTTTAGTAGGCCATTCCATCATTCTATCAAGCCAGCTGCTTCAGGATGATGGGGAACATGGTAATTCCATGAGCAAAGGCCCATTGCCACATTTCATTTGTGGTGAAATGAGTCCCTTGATCTGAAGCAATGCTCTGTGGGATACATGATGGTGGATAAGGCATTCTGTAAGTCCACAGATGGTAGTTTTGGAAGAAGAATTGTGTACAAGGAAGGGAATCCATATCCAGAATAAGTATCTATTCCAGTAAGAACAAAACACTGTCCTTTCCATGATACAAGTGGTCCAATGTAATCAACTTGCCACCAGGTTGCCAGATGATCACCCCAAGGAATGGTCCATATCAAAGACTCAGTGTTGGTCTCTGCTGCTGGCAGAATGGGCACTCAGCAGTGGCAGTAGCCAAATCAGCCTTCATAAGTGGAAGTCCATGTTGCTGAGACCATGCATAACCTCTATCCCTGCCACCATGGCCACTTTGTTCATGAGCCCATTGGGCAATGACAGGAGTAGCTGAGGGAAAAGGATGACTCGTTTCTACAGAACTTGTCATCATATCCACTTGATTGTTAATGTCCTCCTCTGTCAATGTCACCTTTTGATGGGCATTCACATGATACACAAATATCTTTACTCCTTAGGCCCATTCAGAGAGATCTATCCACATACCTCTTCCCCATACATACCTGCCATCAATTTTTCAATCATGCTCCTTCTAAGTCCCAGAACATTCAGCCAAACCATTGGCCACAGCCTAACTATTACAACAATTTATGTATTTTATTTAATCCTCAAAACAACATTTTTTCCTTTGTTTCCTTCCCTCCCCTCCCATTCCTGGCAACCAACAAAGAAAATTTCCTTCCACATATAAACCTTTCACTGACTTTTTACAATAATGAACTAATACAATATTTGTCCTTCTGTGACTGACTTACTTCACTCAGCATGATGTCCTCAAAGTTCATCCATGTTATGTGGTGTTTTGCAGTCTACCTTATTCTTATAGTGTTGCAAAGTATTCCATTGTGTGTATGTACCATAGTTTGGTGATCCATTCTTCTCTTGATGGGCACCTAGGTTGTTTTAATCCTTTTGCTATTATAAATAGTCCTGAGATGAACAAGGGTGTGCATATATCTGTTCTTGTCCTGGCTCTCACTTCTTTAGGATATATACCTAGTAATGGAATGGCTGGGTCAAATGGTATTTCTAATTGCAACTTTAGAAGGAATCGCCATACTGCTTTCCACAGTGGTTGTATCATTTTACAGTCTCACCAGCAGTGTATGAGAGTCCCAATCTCTCCACATCCTTGCCACATCTGTTATTTTCTGTCTTATTGAACTTTGCTGTTAGTGCTGGGGCCAGATGGTATCTCATTGTTTTGATTTGTATTTGTCTAATGGGTAATGATTGTGAACATCCGTTCATGTGTTTGTTGGCTGCCTGAATATCCTATTTGGTGAAGCATCTATTCATGTTTTCTGCCCATTTTTTAAATTGGATTGTTTGTCTTTTTGTTGTTGAGGTGTTGGAGTTTCCTATAAATTTTAGAGTAAAGTTCCTTGTCAGGTATGTCATTGCCAAATATTTTTTCTCAATCTGTAGGTTCTCTTTTGACTCTTTGGGAGAAGTCTTTTGAAGCACATAAAACTTTAATTTTTAGAAGGTCTCATTCATCTAGTTTATCTTCTGCTGTTTGTGTATTTTGGGTTATGCTTGATAGTCTATTTATGCCATATATTAACCAAATCAAAAACCAAACTCACTGCTGTCAAGTCAGATCGGACTCACAGCGACTCCTCCTCTGGTTTCTGAGGCAGTATCACTATGGAAGTAGATTGCCCAACTTTCCTTCCTAGGAGTGGCTCACCAGCCTTCTAGTTAGCAGTCAAATGCTTTAGGCACTACATCACCAGAGGGTTCATAAATTTGCCCCTAGTTTTCCCTTGAGGAAATTTATTGTTTTGGGTTTCACATTTAAGTCTTTGATTCATCTGGAGTTAGTTTTTGGGTATGGTGTGAGGTACGCATCTTGTTTCATTTTTCTGCAAATGGATATCCAGTTTTGCCAGCACCATTTATTAAAGAGACAATATCTTCCCCATGTAATGGATTTCAGCCCTTTGTCAAAAGTCAGCTGATCATAGGTCAATGGATCTATTTCTGGGTTCTCAATTCTGTTCCACTTGTATATGTGTCTGTTATTGTACCAGTACCAGGCTATTTTGACTATTGTAGTAGGTTTTGATCTGGGAGTGTGAGACCTCGTACTTTGTTCTTCTTTAATAGTGCTTTGCTTATCTGAGGTCTCTTTCTTTATAAAATTAGTAATTGGTTTGTTTTTTCCATATCCTTAAAGAATGTTGATGGGCTCTGGAATGGGATTGCATTGAATGTATAGATTGCTTTGGGTAGTACTGACAATGTTCAATCTTCCTATCTAAGAGCATGGTATGTCCTTTCATTGATGTAGATCTCTTATAGTTTCTTGAAGTTGTGTTTTGTATGTTTTCTTTGTACAGGTCTTTTGTGTCTCTTGTGAAATTTTTTCCCAAGTACTTTTTTTTTTTTTTTTTTTTGTGGTAGCTATGTAAATGGAGAAGCTCTGGTAGCATAGTGCTTAAGGCACTTGACTGCTAACCAGAAGCCTGGCAGTTCAAACCCACCAGCCACTCCTCGGAAGGAAGATGGGGCAATCTACTTCTGTAGTGATACTGCCTCAGAAACCCAAGGAGGGGTCGCTATGAGTCGGGTCCGACTCTATGGCACATAACAACAACAACAACAACAATTGTAAATGGTATTGATTTCCTTACTTCCTTTTCAGCAATCTCTTTGTGGGTGTAGAGGAATCCAACTGATTTTTGGATGTTGATCTTGTATCCCATCACTATGCTAAATCTCTCAATTAGTTCCAGCAGTTTTTTCCTCTTAGTCTCTTGGGTTTTCTAGTATAGGATCATATCATCAGCAAATAGGGATAGTCTGACTTTTTCCTTACTAATTTGGATGCCTTTGATTTCCCTTTCTTGCCTTATTGCCCTGGCTAGGACTTCCAAAACAATGTTGAATAGAAGTGGTGATAGAGGGCATCCTTGTCTGGTTCCTTTTTGCATGGGGAATGGTTTCAGTCTCTCTTCACTGAGAATAATGTTGGCTGTTGGTTTTGCATATATGCCTTTAATCATGTTGAGGAATGCCCCTTCTATTCCTATTTTGCTGAGTTTTCTTTTTTTATCAGGAATGGGCTTTGGATTTTATCAATTTCCTTTTCCACATTGATTGATATGATCATGTGGTTCTTTTCCTTTGTTTTATTTTTGTGATGGATAACATTGATTGTTTTTCTAATTTTGAGCCATCCTTGCATACATGATATGAACCCCACTTGGTCATAATGTATTATTTCTTTTTATATATTATTCGAGCCTATGGACTAGGATTTTGTTAAAGATTTCTGCATCTATATTCATGAGGGATATTGATCTGCAGTTTTCCTTTTTAGTGATGTCTTTACCTGGTTTGGGTATCAAGATTATGCTTGCTTCATAAAATGAATTTGGGAGGATTGTATAGTTTTCTATATTCTGGAATAGTTTGAGTAAGATTGGTGTCAGTTCTTCTCTGAATGTTCAGTAGGATTCACCAGTGAAACTTTCTGGGCCAGGGCTTTTTTATGGTAATTTTTTTAATGACCTGTTCAATTTCTTCTTTCGTTATGGATCTGTTCAAATTTTCCACCTAAGTCTGTTAGTGTAGGTAAGTATTATATTTCTAGAAATCTGTCCATTTCTTCTAGATTTTCAAATTTGTTGTAGTTCATAGTGTCCTCATAGTATCCTTTAAATTTCTGTTGGTTCTGTTGTGATGTCACCAATTCATTTCTTATTCATGTTATTTGTATTCTCTCCCTCTCTTCAGAAAACCAACTTCTGGTTTTGTTAATTTTTTTCTACTTTCTGTTTCATTGATTTCTGCTAAAATCTTTATTATTTCTTTTCTTCTGGTGACCGTATTTTCTTGCTTCTTTTTTTCTAATTGTTGGAGATGTTGGGTTAAGGTGTTGATTTTGTGTCTTTCTTCTTTTTTGATATGTGCATTTATTGCTATAAATTGGCCTCTGATCACTGCTTTTCCTGTGTCCTAAAGATATTGGTACGTTGTGTTTTCATTTGTCATTTGATTCAAGGACTTTTTTTAATTTCATTTTTTTTTTACTTCCTCTATAACCCAGGCATTTTCAAAGAGGGTGTTATTCAGTTTCCATATGTTTGTTCTTTTTCTGTTGATATTACTATTGTTGATTTCTAATTTTATAGCACTATGATCTGAAAAGATGCTTTCCAGTATTTAAACACTTTAAAAATTATTAAAGCTTGCTTTGTGGCCTAATGTATGGTCTATTCTGGAGAATGTTCCATGTTCAATGGAAAGAATGTATATTGTGCTATTGTTGGGTGAAGGGCTGTGGATGTCTATAAGCTCAAGTTGGTGAATTGTATTGTCTAGTTCTTCTTCATCTTTGTTGAGTTTCTTTCCAGTTGTTCTATCTTTGATTGAAAGTGGTCTATTAAAGCCTCATACTAGTGCCTAAGGCACTTGACTACTAACCAGAGGGCTGGTGGTTCAAACCCACCAGCCACTCCTCAGAAGGGAGGTTGAGCAATCTATTTCCATAGTGATACCACCTGGGAAACCCAAGGAGGGGTCGCTATGAGTCAGATCCGACTTGACAGCAGTGAATTTGGGTTCTGGTTTACTATGACTGTGGAGTCATCTATTTGTCTTTTCAATTCTGTTAAAGTCTGATTTATGTATTTTGAGGTTCTTTCATTGGGTACATAGATTTTATTATTGTTATGTCTCTTGTTCAATCAATCCTTTAATCATAATGTAATGTCCTTCCTTGTCTCTTAGAGACAATTTTATCAGAAATTAATATTGCCACTCCTGCTCTTTTATAGTCTCCATTTGCTTTATATATCTTTTTCCAACCTTTAATTTTTAGTCTATTTGTGTCTTTCTCTCTAAGGTGTGTCTCTTGCAGACAGCATATTGATGGCTTGTTTTCTTATCCAGTCTGCAACTTTTCATCTTTTGAGTGGTGCATTTAATCCATTGACATTCAATGTCATTATTGATAAGTATGAATTTATTGTTGTCATTTTGTTATGTGTTTTTTCGTGGTGTTACTGATTTCTTTGTTCCATATAATTTGTTTTGTGCTGAGCTAGTTTTGTTTATGAATCATGTTATCACTTTCTTTGTGGCTCTACTGTTTTAGTATTTGCTAAAAATTTGTGCTTGTCCTCTTTTTTATTTTGATGTGAAGATTTATCATTTTTTTTCTTCAAAGTTACCCTGTGATTTATCATTTTCCTCCCAAGTTTTGAACAGTCCATTCTATCTTGCAATTGTCTTGCCTTCTTCATTATTTAGAAGTTCTGTAACTACACAGTTTTTATGCTCTTTGTGGTTTGTAGTTGCCCTTATATGCCAATTGATGTCTCTGGCTCCCTGTTTACAATCTTGTAGGCTAATTTACTTTGGATACTTTCATAACTGGGTTGGTTTTGGGGTTATGTCATCATGTGTGTTAACTGTTGCTTGTTGTTTGCTGTTGTTGGTTCTCTGTCCAAAGGATTCCCCTTAGCATCTCTTGTAAGGTTGGTATAGTTTTTACAAATTCCTTTAATTTCTGCTTATCTGGAAATGTCCTAACTTCGCCATCATATTTGAGGGACAATTTTACTGAGTATATAATTCTTGGCTGGAATTTCTTTTCTTTCAGGGTTTTATATATACCATCCCATTGTCTTCTTTGGGCAATCCTACTTCCGTAGTGATACTGCCTCAGAAACCCAAGGAGGGGTTGCTATGAGTCGGGTTTGACTCAACGGCACATAACAACAACAACAACAACAACATTGTCTTCTCACCTGCATGGTTTCTGCTGAGAAATCAGAACTTAGTCTTATTTGTTGTCCTCTGTAGGTAACTTTTTGTTTTTCTTGTGCTGCTTTCAGGATCTTTTCTTTGTCTTTGGTTTTGGTGAGTTTGATGATGGTATGTATGGGTGATTTTCTTTTGGAGTCCATCCTGTCTGGGGTTTGTTGGACTTATTGAAAGGATATATTCTCACCCTTCATCATATCAGGGAAATTCTCTTCCAACAAATCTTTGACTATTTTCTCCATGGTTTTATTTGTCTCTTCTTTTCTAGAATTCTGATTACATGCAGGCTATTCCTTTTGATGGTATCCCACATGAACCTTAGGCTTTCTTCATTTTGTTTTGATCTTTTTCTGATTGATCCCCTTCCAAATAAGTATTGAGGTATTTGTCTTTAATTTCACTAATTCTGTTTTCCATTGATTCAATTCTACAAGTTTGCCCATTCAATGTGTTATCTATTTCTGAAAATTTAGTATTAATCTTCTGGTTTCTTATCTGTAGATTTTCTATCATTTTTAAGTTTTCATTCATTTTGTCATTTTGTTCTTGTATTTTCTTCCAAAATTTTTCTAGGGTTTTATCTGCATTTTCCTTAATTTTGTCAGTGTTTTCCTTGATCTGTCTCTCAATCTGTTGAAGGTGCCTAAATGCAATTCTTTTGAATTCCTTATCAGGGAGTTCCAATGCTGTATCTCCCTCAGGGATGTGTTCTGGGTCTGTATCCTGCTCCCTTGTTTCTACTGCTTTATCTTGCTTCCTTGTGTGGACTATGATGGTCTGTTTTCACTGAGACATTGTGACATGTGTGTTTGTATTTAATTTATGATTGTATGTTGGAATGATTTGCTCAAGATTTTCATTTTCTCTGTTTTGTTTGGATGTGTCTGAATAAGCAGGGTACTGTGCTCCTCTATTTGCTAGTTGGCAGCACTTATGCCGTCACCATCTGTCTCCTCTTCAGTTGTCAGCCTCCTGTATGTCTGTGCTGTCTTTGGCAAGTGGAGCCTATTCTTAGGTCCCTGGAATCTGAATTAGAAGGCTTTTACTTTAAATATCCAACATGGCCAACACTGTAACAGCTATTGCTTATAAACATTTAAAACTGCTGCACCCTCTGGACAGTTGAAAGTACACAGCTAAGTTTGTCTCCTTCTTTGCTGCTTCCCTTTTTGGTAGTCAGCTACCTGTGCAGTAGTCTATGCAGCCTGTGGTGAGCAGGGCCAATTTTTAGGTTAATTCTCAGGTCCTAACACACTTGGACATATTCAGGCTGTCCATCCCATCAGGACAGCTGATAGTCTGCAGCTCTGTTTGTCTCCTTACTCACAGTTTTCATTCAGGTTCTTCTACTAGTTGGTGTTTAATCCACTTCTGTATCCTTCTTTTCAAAGCTCAGGGCTCCAGGATTATCTGTGTCAATTGGTTTCTCTTTGCTTTGTTGAAGAGGGTCTGTGTAGCTTGTTTGTCTATTTCTCCATCTTATCAGAAGTACCCCTAAAAACAACTTTTAAGAATAAAAAGAGTACAAGCTATGAAATCAGAAAGACTTAAGTGCAAAGTCTAGTTCTGTATTTCCCAGATGTGTAACTTTGGAAAAATTACTCAGTGATTCTCCATCTGTAACATGTAAACATCAGTAGTCTCAATCTCATACGTTTGTTGGAGGATTAAATAAAACTATTCATGAAAATTATTTAATACAGTATAGTTAGTAATCATTTAATATATACAAGCTTAACTATAAGAGTATATAAAGCACCTGAGTGGTGCAAATAGTTATTGTGCTCAGCTGCTAATTGAAAGGTTTGAGTGTACTCAGAGGCATCTTGGAAGAAGCTTTGGCTATTTAGTTCTGAAAAATCAGTCCTTGAAAACCCTGTGGGGCACAGTTCCCATGGTGATGGGGTAACCCTGAGTCAGGGTGGACTCCACAGCAGCTAATAAAAACAAACAAACAAAAAAGCACATATTATAGTGAGGCACAGCGAAAATGGAATTGCAGAACTGGTTAAAAGCAATGGCTTTAGAGATAATCAGTCAGCTTTTGGTTCACATCCTGGGTCTGTCAGTTTCTAGCTGTGTGATCTTGGGGTATGTAAGTTCACTGAGTCTCAGACTGCTGATCTGCAAAATGGAGATGACAACAGAACCTACCTCACAAAAGAGCTATTTCCAGGAATAGAACCATATGAGAAGAATGTCTAATGTACATAACATATACTCGATAACACATCTTTTCCATGAGACCAGAAGAACTGGATGGTGCCTGTCTACCATTATTGAATATTTAGATCAAAGACTGTATAGATGAATCCTGATTAAAAAGGGGAAGATGTAGAAAAGAATGTCAAATTCTCATGGAATCCAGACTTTCTGATAACCCCTAGGCTAGATGGCCCCCACATTTTTTATAATCTTTAAACCTTATTGTTCAAAGTCATATATAGACATGCCTTGGAGATACTGGGGTTTGGTTTCAGACCACCACAATGAAGTTAATACAGCAATAAAGTGAAGCACACAAGTTTTGGTTTCTGAGTTCATACAAAATCATATTTACACGATAATGTAGTCTATAAACTGTGCCATAGCATTGTGAAAAAGTTTGAAATATTGTGAAAATTACTAAAATCTGACACAGAGACATGAAGTGAACACATGCTGTTAGAAAAATAGCACTGATAGAGTTAACTGACACAGGGTTGCCACAAACCTTTAATTTGTAAAAAAAAATGTAGTATCTGTGAAGTGCAATAAAGTGAAGCACAAGAAAATGAGGTACGCCTGTATTGGAGTAAGCACTAGCTATGGAATGCTTTCACCTCTTTTCTTCAAATATAACAAACATTAGATAGTACTGCCCTGTCATACTCCCTAAATCATGTCTTTAAAAATTTCACTTCCTTCCTCTTATACCTTCAGTAACTCAGGGTTTACATAATTAAATCTCCACTACATCATTCCGAGCCCCTCATTATAGGGCTTCAACCTCTTTTTTCAGCTTCATCTCACAGTACTCAAAATATGGTTTAACGAATTGAGAGGAGCCTCTAAAAATACCTTATGCTTTCCCTGTGCTTTAGGAACTGGTATAAACTATTTTCTTCACCTTTAACTGTATAGCCAGTTAAAAAAATCCTATCTGTCCTTCCAGTCTATTACAGTTGCCAATTATCTCTGAGGTTGCTCCACATTCTTCAAAAACATTCAATTTTTTCTTTGAAATCCCAAGGTATGCATTTCATACTTTATTAGAGAACATTTTAATGCACTATTGGACACTTCCACCAAAAAGTCTATGTATCTTTCCAACTCAGTATATTCAAAATTCATAATTTCCCATCAAAGATGTTCTGCCTCCTCTTAACTTCCAAAGTCAAAGGTGCTTTCTTTCATGAAGTTGGCCTTGCAGGCATCAAACCTTACAAATTCATCTTTCTCACCCACAACATCAAGTCAGTTTGGTGAAGCTGTCTTTCCCTTTTCTTTTTGTTTAAGTGCCAGGTAGTTAGATTGCAATTTGAGCTTGTGTCAAACATATAGGAGAACAAGTTAACCCATTAAAGACTGGACAATCTGTTATGAGGTATGGACTAACTAGAAAAAGAAGCATGTGTTTTTACATTCCTCTTGTGTTACAAATAAATACATTCCTTCATCACTTTTAAACTTAAAACCTATGTCATAGTTTTCCTAATTTAACTTATATAGCATCCAGAAAGAGAAGGAAACTGACAAAATACTTAATACCTTTGAACATTTGGATAAGAGAATAGATAGTGTAATCAGCCACTAAATGTAAGGTTAATTCAGTGTTAAATACATAGAATATTAAATAAATGAAGAAAACAAGACAAGAATACACACATACACAGATTAGTATAAATAACATATATGACGGAAAGAAACAGAGAAAAGACCGCTAACTCTGCATATGTAGAGTAGGAAGTCAACAAATAATGATACCAAAATTGAAATCCACTGCCTGAGTCGATTCCAACTTATAGTGACCCAATAGGACAGGGTGGAACTGCCCCATTGGGTCTCTAAGTCTGTAATCTTTACAGAACCACACTGCCATTTCCTTCTCCCATTGTTGTTGTTGTTGTTGTTGT
>NW_006921655.1:8802332-8804248 GCF_000298275.1 Orycteropus afer afer | reverse complement strand
CATAGGTGGGTTCAAATTGCTGAACTTTTGGTTAGCAGGGTAGCACTTTAACCACTATGCCACCAGGGCACCTTATAAATAATGATAAGTTGGAAAAAAAATCATGATGCAATAATAGAAACTTGCTATTTAAAAATATGAAAATAAATATAAAATAATTAACTATAACAGATGAAAGTAAGATGGTGAAATGGGAGAAGGAAAAGATTCTGAAGTTGGTTTTGTACCAAAGTTTGCAGGATCATTTAACAATCTGAACTTCTCAAACAATTTAAAACATCATAAAAATTAGCATATACTTTTTAAAATAAATTATTGCCATTTTAAAGTTAAATTTAATTTTTAGCATACTGCTAATAAACATTTAAAGAACAGTTCTAAACCTTTAAAATTAATGCACCTTTTGTATTAAAATTCATCTCCTTTTTTGAACAATGAGAAATGACCCTAGGTTAAAAAAAAAGCACCAAAGTCATGATAAATTTAGACTCTATTGTTCACTTATCACATAATAATTTCAGGAAGCTGCAGAAATTTAAGAAGTAATGGCTAAAATCATTCCATTATTAATTTAGAACAATAAATGTACAAGCCTTAAAGCTGTTGTATTTTTTGACCCAGAAATTACATTCCTAGGAACTTCATCTTAAACAAATGAGAAATGTGCGAGAATATTTATTAGAAAGGATGATAATCATAATATTATTTATAATAGTTTAAAAATAAATAACATTATTAATAATAATTTACAAATTACCAACATTCTCAACAAGAGGTAACTGGTTCAGAAATTAACAGTACATGCATATGTAGAAAAAGAATATGATAGACTATATACAGTCATTAATGTATTTTTAAGATATATCTGTTGTTGTTGTTATGTGCCGTCGAGTTAGTTATGTGAAAAAAATGAACATAGCTTAATGTTAGGAAAAAACTGTATATATTAGCTGAACCTAATTATGTGATAATATATATGCAATTATGTGAACTTGTGTATAAACACACTCCCAGGAAATAAAACATCAGGAAATACACTAATATGTCAGTGGTGTTCGTCCTGGGGCAGAACAATTGTGATTTTCATTTGCTTCCCTATACTTTATTATAGCTCCCAAATTTTCAGCAGTGCTAAGGCAATTTTTTAAATTCTTGTTGTTGTAATTCTCATCTATCTACATTCCTTAGCCGCATTTTTCCCCATAGTAGGCCACCATTCTGATGTATTTAATGTTTATCTTTTCTGTTTAGGTTCTTGTAGGTATAGTTATTTCATATGCCTGTATTATTTATTTATTTTACCCTCATTTAGCACTGTTGCTATTTGTATATCTAGTAAGTTTTTCTGAATGCAGACTTATACTTCATGTTATGTACCCATCATATTTTAATTTTATGCTCTTGCAGAGATACACATCCATATTACCATCAAAAATCTCCACAGTTGTGTGGCACAAACAGTTAAATGCTCACCTCCTAGTTGAAAGGTTGTTGGTTCAAAACCATCTAGGGGTGTCTGGGAAGACTGGCCTAGTGATTGGCTTTCAAAAGGTCACAGACTTGAAAACCTATGGAACAGTTCAACTCTGCACATGTAGGGTCATCAGGAGTCAGAATTGATTCAATAGGAAGTAATAGCAACAACATCTTCAATACTACTAAAAATAAGCCTGCAAAGAATATTCTCAATTAGGAATAGGAGAAGAAAATGGAATGTACAGCTAATTGCCGCCATGAACATTTGCCTCCTTTGCCACAAGACCAGAAGAACTGGATGATGAACCAAAATGAACCAAACTCACTGCTGTCAAGTTGATACCGACCCATAGCGACCCCTCCTTGGGTTTGGAGGTGGTATCACTATGGAAGTAGATTGCCCAATCTTCCTTCCGAGGAGTGGCTGGTGGGTTTGAACC
>NW_006921655.1:8797045-8801989 GCF_000298275.1 Orycteropus afer afer | reverse complement strand
AATAGTTTCACTAATGTTTCCTATGGACTAGTAGGAGAATTACTACATCAAGGAAAATAGGGTGACATAATGTAGATATTCCAAGATTGCCCTCCAGAGTGAACATTATCAGTCTACGTTAAACTCACACCTTAAACTACTGGCATTATCCAGCTTTCTAATTTTTACGAAATGAATTGATACAAAGCAATATCTCATTGTTAATTCAATTTGCCTTTCTCTGATCACTAATCAGTTTAAGCATTTCTTCATCTCCATAAAAGATGTTTTGAGGCATTGTCTTCTGTTTAGTGATTCTCCATAGACTTTGCCTATTTTTATGCAAGGATTGTTCTCTTACATGTTTATAATGCCACTTAATAATCCCTTGACAGTTTTAGACATTAAGTCCATAATAGCATCTGGTCAGTTTTCTATATATTTTTAAAGAAGAAAAGTTTCATAATTTTTCAACAATAGTGGTGAACTTTACTCAAAATAGTAAGCATTGTTGTTATGTGCCATTGAATTGGACCCGACTCATAGAAGCATGACTAACATTTATTGAGCACACAGAATGTGACAGATACTGAGCTAAGTTCATTCAATTGCTATTACTTCTGTTTTATACTAGCTAGGTGAAGGTCTAAGGTAAGAGATAGTCAGAATTTACATCAGGGCATCTGGGTACACTCTGCGGATCACTGTCCCATATTGTCCTTTATCCTATATGATCTGAATGAACTATGAAAACCACTCTTGCCCAAAGGTATCACCTTCTATCCACCATCCCTGCCACTAACTTCTCTGCAATTCTCCTAATTATTAACTTCTACAAAAACAAAATCCAAAAATTCACTTAAAAAAAAAAAGTTAACTCTTGGACATAGTAACATATTAAAGCCTTAATACAGTAACTAAATCTATTAGAGTTAAAAAATCATGTTCAAATCCTTGAAGTAGAAGGTTTCACATTACCTGAGGGGTACATAAAAGCTGGCTCAGGGGCTTTGAGAGAGGTGGACAAGATTGATTCCTCAGCCTATGCCCTCTTTTATCTCCCCAGTTCAGTAGTTCTCTGTTTTCTCCCTTTCTTTTAGATTCCTTAACTACTCATGAGAATTGCGTCAACAAGTGGAAAAATGGGTATATGATTAAACTCTTATCTCACTTATGAGGTTTACCATATTCTTCATAAAGGCTGCTTCTTGTTGGGTGTTGTAGAGTTGGTTCTGACTCACAGCAACCCTACTTACAACAGAATGAAATACTGTTCGGTTCTACGCCATCCTCATATTCATTGCTGTGTTTGACCCCACTGTTGCAACCATATTCCTCATTGAAGGTCCTCCTCTTTTTTGTAGACCCTCTGTTTTACCAAGTATGATGTCCTTCTCCAAAGACTGGTCCCTCTGATAACATGTCCAAAGTATGTGAGATGAAGTCTTATCATCCTCATTTCTAAGGAGCATTTTGGATATATTTCTTCCAAGACAGATGTATTTGTTCTTCTGACAGTCCATGGTATATCCACTATTCTTTGCCAATGCTGTAACCATAACTCAAAGTAGGGGATGTCCAGTATTTGCATATAAGAGATGATTGAAAATAACATGGCTTAACACAGGCACACTTTAGTCCTCAATGTGACATCTTTGCCTTTTAACACTTTAAAGAGGTCTTTTGTTGCAGACTTGCCCAGCACAATGCATCCTTTGATTTCTTGACTGCTGCTGTCAATGGTGTTGACCGTGGATCCAAGTAAAATGAAATCCTTGCCAACTTTAGTCTTTTCTCCATTTATCATGATGCTGCTTCTTGGTCCAGTTGTGAGGATATTTATTTTCCTTATGTTGAGGTTAATCCACAATGAAGGCTGTAGTTTTTGACCTTCATCAGTAAGTGCTTCAAATTCTCTTTACTTTCAGCATCAAGATTGTGTCATCTACGTATTGTAGGTTGTTAACGAGTCTATCTCTAATCCTGATGCTTCATTCTTCTTCATACAGTCCAACTTCTGAATTATTTATTCAGCATACAAGTCAAATAAGTATGGGGAGAGGACAAAACTCTGATGCACACCTTTCCTGATTTTAAACCATTCAGCATCCACTTGTTCTATTCAAATGACTGCCTCTTGGTTTATGTACAGGTTCTGCATGAGCACAATTAAGTGTTCTGGAATCTCCATTTTTCACAATATTGTCTATAATTTCTTATGATCCACACAGTTGAATACTTTTGCATAATTAACAAAACACAGGTAAACAAAGGTTATGTGTCAGCTTGGCTGGGCCTGGTTTTGAGTGGCTGGGAAGCTAGATGTAGTTATTTCCCATGAGGAGACTGGCCGTCATCTCCATGGTGGAACATACTATGAGCAACTGAGTAGTTGCCTTAGGGATGTGGTCTGTGTCCAGCATATAAAAAGAAGCTTTGAAAAAAGTCTTTAGCTTTTTGGCACAGCTGGATCCTGCAATTGCCCGAGTCTTCATCTCAGTGGCCTGCCATGTTGTCTGCTGATCTTGGAACCATTTTTTGGACTTGAACTAGTAGCCTGCTGTGCCATTTCACTTTTTGACATTGGGTGTGTTAGCTTCAGCAGCCAGCACCTGCTTAAGAGACACCTCCAGCTCCAGTGGGCTGGGAGCAAGAGGCAGAGCTGAAGCTCAAGGTTGAGGGCCCTTCACCCAGCCTCTAGAGCTGGCACTTTGCACTCAGACTTCTAGCCTTCTAAACCGTAAGAGAACAAATCCCTGTTTGTTCAACCACCCATTGGTGGTAGGTCTATTAGAATGACACAAGAGGACCAAAACAAACATCTTTCTGATACTTTTTGCTTTCAGCCAAGATCCATGATATCCCTCATTCCATGCCCTCTTCTGAATCCAGTTTGAATTTCTAACAGTTCCCTGTCAATATACTGCTGCAACCATTTTTAAATTATCTTCAGCAAAATTTTCTTCATATGTGATATTAATGATATTGTTTGTTCCTGGGTTCTGTTGGATCACCTTTCTTTGGGATGGACACAAACATGGACGTCATATGGTTGACTGGTGTGGTAGCTGTCTTTTAAATTTCTTGGCACAGATGAGTAAATATTTCCAGTGTTGTATTTGTCTGTTGCAACATCTCAATAGGTATTCCATCAATTCCTGGAGACTTGTTTTTTGCCAATGCTTTCAGTGCAGTTTGGAATTCTTCAATACCATCAATTCCTGATCATATCATACCTCCTGAAATGGCCGAATGCTGACCAATCCTTTTTGATACAGTCATTCTCTGTATTCCGTCCATCTTCTTTTGATACTTCCTGCATTGTTTAATATTTTGCTCAAAGAATCCTTTAATATTCCAACTTGAGGCTTGACTTTTTCTTCAGTTCTTTAAGTTTGAGAAATGCTAAGATCATTCTTCCCTTTTGATGTGCTAGCTCCAGGTCTTTGTATATTTCATTATAGTACTTTACTTTATCTTCTCGAGTTGCCCTTTGAAATCTTCTGCTCAGCTCTTTCATTTCAACATTTGCTCCATTTGCTTTAGCTACTCTATGGTCAAGAATAAGTTTGGGAGGCTCTTCTGACAGCCATTTTGATATCTTCTTTCTTTCCTATCTTTTCAATTACCTCTGCATTCTTCATGTATGATGTCCTTAATGCCATCCCACAACTCATATGGTCTTCAGTCATTAATGTTCAGTGGGTCAAATCTATTCTTCAGATAGTCTAAATTCAAGAGAGATATATTCAAGGTTGTACTTTGGTTCTTGTGGACTTGTTTCAATTTTCTTCAGCTACAACTTGAACTTGCATATGAGCAACTAATGATCTGTTCTGCAGTCAGCCCCTGGCCTTATTCTACTTATAATAATGAGCTTCTCCATTGTCCCTTTTCACAGATTTTGTCAATTGGATTTCTGTGTATGCCACCTGGCAAGGTGTACATGTACAGTTTCCATTTATACTGTTGAAAAAAGGTAGTTCCAATGAATAGGTCATTGGTGTTGCAAAATTCTATCATGAGATTTCTGGCACTGTTTCTATCATCAAGGCCATAATCTGGTAGCTGTTGGCATTCCTTAATATCTGATTTGTCTTACACAATGATGATGATGTTAAAGTCCTGTTGTTGTTGTTGTTATGTGCCGTCGAGTCGGCCCCGACTCATAGCAACCCCTCCTTGGGTTTCCGAGGCAGTATCACTACGGAAGTAGGATTGCCCAACCTTCCTTCAGAGGAGTGGCTGGTGGGTTTGAACCACCAGCCTTCCGTTAAGCAGTCAAGTGCTTTAGCCACTATGCTACCAGAGCTCCCGTTAAAGTCCTAGACAATTAAAAAAAAAAAAAAAAAAAAAAAGACATACCACCTAAACGCAGATAGAAGATAAAGTTTGATAGATGATAGGCAATTCATTATGCATGTATACATAGACACACACACACAAACTCTCAGACAATTGTTGAGGCTCTCTTATGAGCATATACAAAACTGTTGCTGTTGTTGTTATGTGCCATTGAGTCAGCCCTGACTCATAGCGACCCCTCCTTGGGTTTCCGAGGCGGTATCACTACGGAAGTAGATTGCCCAACCTTCCCTCCGAGGAGTGGCTGGTGGGTTTGAACTCCCAGCCTCTGGTTAGCAGTCAAGTGCCTTAGGCACTATGCTACCAGAGCAAAAGTAAGAGGGCAAAAATCTGGGTAGTATGAATTAAAATCGAGGTTGTGCTAGATAGCTTGTGAGTGAGGCGAGAAACAAAATGCTAATTACACATTTACTAAGTGCTCATTTTATGGAAAGCTCATGTATACATGGATTAGACTATGCAAAAGCCAGAGAAAAGAGTAGAAGTAAAAGACATTCTAACTGCTTTGTTGTTGTTGTTGTTAAGTGCCGTGGAGTCGTTTCCGACTCATAGCGACCCCATGCACAGCAGAACGAAACACTGCCCTATCCCGCGCCAGCC
>NW_006921655.1:8765392-8796720 GCF_000298275.1 Orycteropus afer afer | reverse complement strand
ATTTAAAATGTACAATTATCCACTAATATTCTTCCATCTCTTTTAAGGATTTTAAAACAACAACAACTACAACAAAACATCCTGAGAATCTACTTTCAAACTGAGCAAAAGGTATCCAAAGTAAGATCCTGTATTAAAATCTCTTCAAAAATTGCTTCTGTTCTAGTCTAACTTATCTCCACTCCTATAATTTCAATTATATTTATGAAAAACTTCTATGCCTTGAAACTTCTATATTCTTTTCTTCATTTTCCATCGTGTTCTCCCTGTGCTTCAGTCTGGATATTTAATTCACTAGTTGTCTATTCACTAGTCATCTAAATTACTGATAAACTCATTGATAATATCTTAATTTCAGATATTGTATTTTTCCCAGTTCTAGAATCTCCACTTGATTCATTTTATAGAATCCAATTTCCCCCTGAATGCTCCATCTTCTCATCCAACTTATTGGACATATTGCCCATAATTATTTTAAATTATGTCTAATAATTTAACTATCTGGATATCTTCTGGTACTGTTTCTATTGTTTGCTTTTCTCTTAGTTTTCAGTCATTTCATCAGCTTTCTTGATATGGTTGGTTATTTCCGAATGCCTGCTGAAAATTGTATGTAAAATATTTTAAAGATAATGGGAGACTTTGGATCATGTTATCATTTGCTAGAGGAATTCCTTTTGTTTGTTTCTAGCAAGGAGTAAGAGTAAGACGAGATCATTTTAATTCAATCTAGGAATGAATTAATTCAAAGCTGAATATCAGTATTTGCAATGGCTGGACTATTCTTGTTTTTCCTCTACTCCTAAGGTACAGGCCATTTAGGTGTCCCAACTGAACACCTGGAGTGATAAACAGGTCTTTGGTGAGTCCTGTTTGGTGGTCCAAACTTTGTTTCCCTAACCTTATGAAACTGCTGAAAGCCCTTCACAGCCTTTCAGTTGAAATTTCTCCTTCACTTCTTAGCATGTCTGTGCTATTTTTAAATCAGCAGATTCTTTGAAAGAAAAAAGAGATACAATCCCCTGGGATTCTCTTCTCTCTGGAATTCTGGTCCTTCAATTTGCCTCTGCTTTAATAGTTGTCTAATGCCTTCAAGTAACTATTTTAGTTTTAATTTTATACACCTTTTCTTATTGTTTGCATTGGGAAAGTTGGTCTGAAGCAATCTATCCCACCATAGCTGAAAATGGAATTCTTACATATCTATTAAAATGTAAATCAGATCATGTTGTTGTTGTTGTTATGTGCTGTCAAGTTGTCTCTGATTCATAGCAACCTTATGTACAACAGAATGAAACACTGCCTGGTCCTGTGCCAGTCTCACTATCCATACTATACCTGGGCCCATTGCTGCAGCCAAAGTTTCTATCCATCTCATTGAGGGCCTTCCCCTTCTTCATCGACTCTCCACTCTACCTAGCACGACACCTCTCTCCAGAGAATGGTTCCTCTGACAACATGACCAAAGTAGGTGAGACTAAGTCTGGCCATTCTCTCTTCCAAGGAGCATTTTGGCAGCACTTCTTCCAGGACAGATCTGTTAGTCCTTTTAGCAGTCCATGGTACTTTTAGCATTCTTTGTCAACACCACAACTCAAAAGCATCAACTCTTCTTCAGGCTTCCTTATCCATCGTCCAGCTCTCACATGCATATGAGGCGATTGAAAATAGCATGGTTTGGGTTAGGCACATCCTAGTCTTCAAGGAGATATCTTTTCTCTTCTGCACTTGAAAGAGGTCTTTTGTAGCAGATTTGCCCAATGCAATACATCTTTTGATGTCCTGATTGCTGTTTCCATTGGTGTTGCTTGTAGAACCAAGTAATATGAAATCTTTGACAACTTCACTCTTTTCTCCATCTACCATGATGCTGCTTATTGGTCCAGTTGTGAGGATTTTTGTTTTCTTTATGTTGAGGTGTAATCCATACTGTAGACTGTAGTCTTTAATTTTCATCAGTAAGTGCTCTAAATCATCCTCACTTTCAGCAAGGAAAGTTGTGTCATCTGTGTATTGCAGGTTGTTAATAAGCCTTCCTCCAGTCCTTATGCCACATTCTTCTTCATATACTCCAGCTTCTCAGATTATTTGCTCAGCATACAAGTTGAACAAGTATGGTGAAAGGATACAACCGTTTCTGATTTTAAACCATGCAGTATTCCCTTGTTGTGTTTGAACGACAGTCTTCTGGTCTATGTACAGGTTCCTTGTGAGTACAAATAAGTGTTCTGGAATTCCCATTCTTCTCAAAGTTATCCATAATTTGTTATGATCCACACAACTGAATGTCTTTGCATAGTCAATAAAACACAAGTAAACATCTTTCTGGTATTTGCTTTGAACCAAGATCCATCTGACATCAGCTATGAAATCCCTCGCTCCATCTCCCCTTCTGAATCCAGCTTGCATTTCTTAAAGTTTCTGTCAATATACTGCTGCAACCATTTTTGAATTATCTTCAGTAAGATTTTACTTGCATGTAATATCAATGATATTGTTTGATATTTTCCAAATTTAGTGGGATCACCTTTCTTTGGAATGATACAACAGATAGAAAACATATATACACTTTAATCTAGCATTTCCAGTTCTAGTATTTCATCCTATATTTTAACTCACACATGGCTTAAAAAATATGTACTAGAAGGTTCATTCCTGCATCATTTATAACTGCAAAAGACTTGCAAGAAATGTCCATCAATAAAAATGGGTTCAATATATTATAGCAAATCTATGTAATGTAACATAATGAAGTGATGGAAACAAATGACTTAGATTTCTATGTGCTAAAATAGAAGATGGAGAATAACGTGTATAGTATGTCTGAATTTAGATAAAAATGGATATAAAATTGCATATGTCTGCATATGCAAAAAGCGTTTCTGAAGAGATATACTAGGACAGAAAAAAGTGGTTGCTCTGAAAAAGGACAGAAAAACTGGAAGTTTGGAGTCAGTGGAGATTTTTCATAATTTTATAGTGTATGCTTTAATTTTACAATAAAGACTATATAAGAGAGAAATATAATATAGCATGATAAATGATACCTACCTGGGACAAAGAGGAAAATGGCAGCTCAAAGGAGGCTTATTTAGCAATCAGGCTTTAGAAGCAAATAGGATTTAACTGAGTGAAACAAAGATTAAACATGCAGACAAAGGTTGTATAATGTGGAAAAACATTGAGGTATAAGGGATAATCACTAGGTAAATCATCAGTAGTTCAAAATTGAAACAACACAGTAACGCTAGAAAAAAGGAAGACACAGATAGGTGCACAAGAGGTATAGACAACGAAGATACAACACACTGCACTATCAGTAATAACAAACATTAGTCTATGGGTGGATACATAGGTGGACAAGCCAAACAATTTTAAGGGGAAAAAAAACCTGAAGCATAGGGTGGATGTGAGTGATTGCTTACCTTACAAACCTCATTTTCCCTCAAGGGCAGATTATGCCATGTTAAGGAGTTTAGATTTTATTTTGAGGCAGTGGGGAGCCACTGAAAAATTTATAAGGACAGTGTAATCTGATCATATTTTCATTTCATATATATCATGATGGCGTTATTGTGGACATGGATTGACAAGTGGCAAGATGGGAAGAAGATAGGGACTTGAGCTAGAAGACTGCTATAGCAACTTAGGACAGACTCTATGTACTATCAGTGAAGACAAAAAGGGATAGATAATAAGATAATAACTAGGTAACATTAAAAGGACTTGTAACCTTATTTATGAATAAAGGAGCATTCAAAATCAACGATTACAACTCAACTTTTTTGGCTTGGACAACCAACTAAATAGACAACAAAGCCCTTCACTATTAGGAAACATAACAGTTGACACTGAAGTACCTGGGGACATTTTAAAAAATTTCTATTTTATTTTGTTGTCGTTAAGAATACACACAGCAAAACATACACCAATTCAACAGTTTCTACATGAGCCATTTAGTGACACTGATTACATTCCTCGAGGTGTATAACTATCCTCATCTTCCTTATCTGAGTCGTTCCTCCCCATTAATTTAAATTCACTGCCCCTTAAGGTTCTTAACCAATCTTTAAAGTTGCTGTTACCAGTTCTCATATACATAGTTCTTAAAAGAGCATAATGCTCAAGGCAGACATTCTTTATTACTTAACCTAAACTATTATTTGGTTTTAAGATGACTTAAGGGGATATTTTTGGTTTAAATATAATTTTAGAGCAACAGTTCTAGGGGTTCATCAAAACTTCATAGCTCCAGAAAGTCTAGATTCCATGAGAATTTGAAATTCTCCCTGTTGTTCAGGATTGTTTTATAGAATCTTTGCTCAAAATGTTCAGTAATGGTAGCCAGGCACCATCCAGTTTTTCTGGTCTCATGGTAAAGGACGAAGTTGTTCATGGAGACAATTAGCCACACACTTTATATCATCCTTCTATTCCTGATTCTCCTTGTTCCTCTGTTGTTCCAGGTGAATAGAGACCAATTGTTCTGCCTTGAAAGACTGTTTGAAAGCCCTTAAGACCCTGTGCCTGGGGACATTTAAGACAAGGTGTTAAACTGGCAGCTGGATAGAAATGTCTGTTTTTATTTTCTGTCAAGTCAATTCCAGCTCATGGTGATCCCCACATGTTAAAGGACAGAACTGCTCCATGGTGTTTCTTTGTCTATAATTTTAACAAAAGCAGACAGCCAGAGCCTTTCTTCATGTAACACTACATAGGTTTGCACTTTAGGTTACCAGCTAAGCACAAATGGTTTGCGTTACCTAGGGATCTTTACAAATATCTAGAACAAAGGAAAACGATGGAGGAATGTACTTAACTGGGATCAGAATAAAATTTGAAATTGCAGTGATGATGATGTATGAAATCATCTCAGGAAGAAGGCTGTGGATGAAACTGTGTATGGGATATATGGGTAGACTGTATAGGGCAAACTCAAAAAAGGAAGCTGAGAAATAGCACTCAAAAAGATTTCCGAAGCGAGTGGTATCATAGAAGACAATGGATGACAAATTCAAGGGGCATACATTTCATCAAGATCTAGGGCTGGAAATGTGTTTTTGGTATTGAGAAACCAGACAATCACATACTTAACCACTGTGTGATTACCTAGTACTTGTTTTAACATCAGATTTCTTGAACTTCTATGCTGACATCTCTTAGGGTAGGAAAAGGAAATACTCATTTTTTTTTAATAGGTCCCCAGTGAATTGTACCCTCAAGTCTGAAAGCAACTGTAGCAGACTATAAATTCTCCCAAAATAAAGACATTTGTTAATTCCTCATGTATACCTAGTGCTCATCACCAGATCGGTCCCATAGCAGGCTCAATCAATGTTTGTTAAATACTTACATACCAGATGAGTGGACGGTGGGTGGACAGATGAACAAACAATTGAATGAAAGAAGTAAACAACTAATATCTTTGTCAAAATCTTATTAAGATTATTGGAGTTTAAATTTTAGTGGGGGGAGGCAGATAAATAAATGTAAACAAACAATATAATTTGGAGAAGTCTGGTTTAGTTAGTATAGTCAGGGAGAGCTTCTCTGAGGAGGTAGCATTTGAGCTGTCACTTAAGTTATGAGAAGGCATTAACCATGTGATGATCTGAGGAAAGCACATTTTAGGTAGAAGAAAGCCTCAGTGAGAAAAAGGGAGAATAAAATATATTTAGGCAATAGAGGCGGCTATGGCTCAGTGAGGGAGGAAGGCAGACCGGTAGAAGAAGAACCTGAAAAGCCTGATAGGAGACTGCTCATATACGGTCTCAAAGGCTGTGATTTCATAAGAGTTTGGATTTTATTCTAATTATGATGAAAAGCCATTTAAATTTTAGGCAAAGGAATGATATGACATGGTTTACACTTAAACAACAACAAACCACTCTGGCATCTGTGTAAGTAAGGGACCACTGAAGGGTAATAGCTAAGTAAGGGGACCAGTTAGGAACTGATGTAGTAGTCTACACAAGAGATGATTATGGTATGGTGGTAGCAGTGGAGACAGTCAGCAGTGCTTGGAATTAGAATATATTCTGGAGATGAAGCAGGTAAGACTTGTTCAAGGGCTAGAATATGATAGGGAAAGAAGTGTAACAATTTTGGATTTCATCCTGTAGGCAATGGGGACTCATTTAAAGTTTTGAAGTGAGTGACACAATTAGAGAATAATATATATATGAACAATTATCTTGAGGCAGTAAACAAATTAACTCTTTGGGAAATAAAATAGAAGGTAGAGGCAAATCTGAAGATGTCACTAATGCTTTAGGCTTGCTGTGACAGACACCTGAAACAAGGAGATGGCACAGAGCAATGGATACAAAAGCCACAATCAAGTTTGTAGAGATTTAGTTTTGTGGTGCCTTTGGGCACTGGAGCTTAGTGGAGAAATCAGAGTTAGAAAGATTTGGGAGTCATCAGAATTAAACCAATAATTAAAACCATGTGAGTGATTGAGATCATGCAGAAAAAGTCTGTAGGTGGACAAGAAAACGTAGACTAGGAACTGGCAAAAAAAGATGAAAATTGAGTGACCAGAAGCAAAGAAGAAAGCTTAGGAAAGAACAGAATCATGAACACCAACAGAAGTGTTTTAAGGAGGGAGGAATATTTATAACCATGACAAGTAAGGAGGAAAAGCTGTCTATTGGGTGTGGTATAATGAAGACTGAAGGTGATCTCAGAGCTGAAGCCATGTAGAGATGGAGGCGGAAGTCAGATTCCAGGTACATGAAGCATCTGCGACATGAAGAAGCACAGGTAAGGAATACAGATAAGACTATATATATATATACACACACACACACACACACACACACACACACACATATATATATATATATATTCAGTTTTGAAACAAAGAGAGTGAGCTAGACAGAGTCAGGGTGAAGGATCAGGATGTTTAGGTTGAGAGAACTTGGACATGTTTCAAAATTGATGTGAAATAGACAATAAATAGAGAGAAGCTGAAGATATTGGAAGGGGTGGGATGATAGTGAGGTCTCTGAAAATGCACGGAGGGATGAGATCTAGGGAAGAGGAGGGAGATTAGCCAGAGACATGAGAAAAGACACTTCTCCCATTGTTACAGAAAGCAAAAAGGTGTGGGCACATGTAAGTTTGTAGGTGTGGTGCTAGGGGAAGAAAGATGTAATGTATAATAGCTTCTATTTTCTCTAGGAAGAAGAAGAAAAGTCATCTACTCAAAGTGAGTAGAAGGTGAAGTGACTGGAGATAAAAGGAGAGCAGAGAAGGAATGAAATAGCCATAACAGAGAATAAAGAAAGACTTTTTAAGGGAAATATAAGATTGCCAGGCCATGTTGAGGAACTAAATGAGGTTGAATCTAGTGATTCCAGCATTTTTGTGATTAAGTGTCCTAAGATAATATCCACGTTAACTTATAACCAACATCCTGACAATCCCCAAAGTCCTACTTGCTTTTTCTACAAAGAATTTGCACATGCTTGATATTTGAACACCTCACTTCAAATTTCAGAGGCAGCTTAGAAGAAGCTTTTTTGTCAAAGTCACATTCCTTCATTTCCGAAGTTCTTTTTCTTCCACTTCTCATAAATTTAGTTTCATTCCTTATCTACATTATTTATTTTTTTTTATTTTATTGTGATTTGGGTGAAAATTTACAGAGCAAGTTCACTTTCCATACAGCTGTTCACATACACTTTGTCTCATGACATTGACCACAATGTACCACAATACAACATCTCCCCTCCTACTTCCTCCCGATAGTTACCTCTTCCCTATGTCCATCTCTCCATGCACTCCTGCCCCCTGAGCTGTCTCCCTGTGCATAAGCAGCCCTTCTTTCTCCCATGCTTGTTCTCTCCAAGGAGGGTATCTACCTCAGGTAAATAAATGTTCAATTCATATGCCTGTCTATTGTTTGGCTGGAAGCCACAGGTGTGGGTTCAATTCCAGACCTGAAGGGCAGCTAGGGGCCATAGTCTCAGTGGTTCCACTAGGTTCTATCGGACCAGCAAACCTGGTCTCCCCCCTTTTTTTTTCTCCAAATGATTTTGAGTTTTGTTCCACATTGTTCTCCCTCTCTATCAAGGATCTCCTACATAGATCCTCTTCCAAGTGGTTGACCGTAGTAGCCGGGCACCATCTAGTTCTTCTGGTCTCATAGTCATATAGGGTGCAGATCAGATGGTGTACCAGTTGCTAGGACTAATTGTTTCCATGAATTTTTGGTTTTCTTCATTCTTCTTTGCTCTGGACGTGGAGAGACCCATCGTTGCATCTAGATGGCAGCTTGCAAGCTTTTAAGACCCAATCACTACTCGTGAAAGTAGGAGGTGGAACAATATTTCATGTCGTATGTTATGCCAATTGAGCTTGATGTCCTCTGTGACTATGGTCCCAAGCCCACAGGTTCAACTACTTGGTCCCTCTGGGTAGCTGATTGTGATGAAGCAGTGACTAAAACCTTGCCCCTTTTCAGCTCCACTATACACCTGGGAATTCAGATCATACACATAAAGTAATAGGACCATTGTCTGCCAACCCTATACATGTTCTTGGGTACACTCCCCACTTCATAGACATACCTAATAGTTCAGCCTGTCCACCCATCTGTCCACCCATATACCCATGTTTGCCTTCACTGACAACGCCATACTATATGCGCAAAAGGGTTTGTTGTCATCTTTGTTGTCTGTACTTCCCACGTACCTCTCTATGTCTTTCTCTTCCTCAAAGTCACTATATTGATCACTCACATTTGGTACACTGCCCTTCTCTTCAACCAAATCAATACTTATCTCTATCTATCTAACAGTGTTCTCTCCCCTCCCTTCCCACCCCTGGTAACCAACAAAGAAAACGTCCTTCCATAGATAAATGTTTCCTTGACTTTTACAATAATGGACTAATACAGTATTTGTCCTTTACATTATTTTGATAGAAGCTAAATTTAGTTTGAAGGTAGTGACTATACGTGAACATAGATGTGATGGCAGCCAGAAAACAAAGAACTGGAGAGAAGTGGCCTAACAGAGGAACATGTAAAGCTGTTCCCATACTCATTGTCATCGAGTCAGATCCTACTCATAGCGACCCCTCCTTGGGTTTCTGAGGTGGTATCACTGTGGAAGTAGATTGCCTAATCTTCCTTCCGAGGATTGGCTGGTGGGTTTGAACCGCCAGCCCTCTGGTTAGCACTCAAATTCTATGCCACGAGAGCTCCTCCTTTACCCCATAGATATTCTTAAATGAATGACACCAAATGATCTAGAAACCAAATATAACTTGTCATAATTATATCATCATTTCATTTTTTTTTCTTTTTAATGTTAACTATCTGCCTAGCACATATTAGGTGCTTAATAATGCTTAATGAAAGAAGGAATTAATATTTCATGGCTTCCTAGACATTCGATATATATTGATAAATCATAATATAATCAATTAGAAACAACCCTGAAAGAAAATGTGAAGCCCATAAAGTTAGTGAGGACTGTAACTGCTAATAGTTTATATCATAGTGATGGTATTAACGATGCCTGGAGACAATGTTGATGAATTAAGAGTACCAGATGGGGAAATGATGACTTATTAGAGGAGGTGGGTTCTTTCATAGAAGTAGGGTGACTTCCTTTTTTCCATTTTTATTGTGGAATATTAAACTTTAATAATATATTAATCTAGTTCATAAGGCATCAGCATACTAATCATAACATTTGTCTTAAAAATCTAATTAAACACAATATCGTTTATAAAAAAGACTAACTGAAAATAACTGAATATTACTTTAATGTTTAGGCACATTCCAGATTTTGACATTGCTAAGGGTTAAGCATTGTAATTTGAATCTCTGGGATAGTCTCTTTACCATTCTGTAAATTAATTTTCTGATTGGTAAAAGAGAATTCATCTCTGAAGGAAGTTTTTCCATTCACATTTCTGGTGACAAAGCATCTGATCACAGAGACAACCAGATAGTACTTTTTTGATAGCATACAATGTCCATTTCAATAAAAGTAAAATTTCTGACAGAAAAATTTCCTTTTAGGTATAGCTCTTTTACCTTTATATTCAGTTTGAAAAGTTGGCAATAATTTTTATAATATAAAACATATTTTCATATCTATTGGAAGTTTAATTTTTTCATAAAAATGTATTATGAAATTGGCTGATTTTTGGTAAAATAAAGTTGATTTTATTATCATCATATTATTATCTTTTCCTTCTTTGGATCTCTATATTTTGAGAACTAGTGTAAATTCTTACCTCTAAGAGATAAGGCTCCATCTGATCCAAGGTTTTTCCAAGATGCTTATCTGGATCTAAACCTGCCAAGAAAGGTTAATTTTTTTAGAAACATCCCAGACTGGAAGTTTAAGGACACAGTCACCTCCTCTTTCCCCCTCCTTACCTAGGAAACCAGTGTGTGTATATTTTAATTTTCTTTGATCCAAAAATAACATGGACTTTGCTAATGACCCTTGGGTAACTGATTTTCTTGCTCCTGAAAAATAATATCCATTTCAACTGCACTGTGTTGACTCTCAGACACATTGTTTCAGTTCTCTTCTCTTTTTTGAATAATTATGATGATGATAATAATAATAATAATAAAACATCACTTCAAAGATATGAGATTTAAATCTTGGTTTTAAAATTATTATTATTTTACTAATGGACAACAGTGTAGATTTTCCAATTTCTCTGTGTCATCTAAACTTGAGACTTCTTACTTAGTAAGAGTAGAGATTATAAGAGTGATAGACTGTTAAGTCCATATAATTAATTCACTTAACAGCAACATACGGAAAACAAATAATTCCATTATCAATTAAATAACACTTATCTTTACTTTAAATTTCATTTGGATTACCATTTGTACAACAATGTGCTTTCTAGGTAAAGATAAGAGAGAGTTCTGAAAAATCATTATTGTGCCAATAGTATACGGATAATTTCTTGATAGTTATATTCAGTTGACCCAATAGTTCTTTATGTAGGTTATGAGGTAGAGGTAGACAAACTCTTTCTGCACACCAAGACTAATCACTCAGAGGAAAATCTGCTAAAGTCAACTAAGAAATGGATGAATTCAATTTTAGATATTTGCATTCATATATACATGAATTGGCGTAGCTTCATATATAGTTATTTTTGTTACTGGTTTAAACAATTCAGTTTATGAATGACACAAACTAAATAGTTTTCAGCTTCCAGTTGGCTGCCCTTTTTGGAAACATATTATATCAGAGTAATAAAAAGAAAGTGAAGATTCAGGGTTCTATTGTCACTGATACTAAAGTAGATCAAACCCTAGGCAAAAACTTAGACTAGCAGAGCTAGGTTGATTAAATGAGTCAGTGCCTTCTATGCCAATCTTATTCTCCTGTTATATTTACTAAAATTAAAATTTAAATGGACTGGGGGAACACGTACATGAACTATTTTTGACTCTGTCCAGTTATTTTATTCCTGTCAACCACTTTGGAATACAATTTTTAAAAATGAATAAATAAATCAAATACTTTAAAACAAACACCCATGTAATTATCTCCCAAATTTAACAAGCATGAACATATTGCCATATTTTCTGTAAGAAATAAAACACTACAGACACAATAGAATTCTACAACATATTGAACCTTAATCAATGTTTCTTCATATATGTATATATAAATAATTTTTCAAATTTATTAGCTATTGCCAAACTTCTCCACAAAAAAGTATTACAAACTTATGCTTCCACCCTAATGGAATTACAATTCTCATTTCACATAATGTGAAAATAATGTAATGCTGCCAGTTTTTCTTATCTTTGTCATTCCGTTAGTTACGTTGTTGCACGCTGTCAAGTTGGCTGACTCCTTGTGATCCCATGTACAACAGAATGAAACACTGCCTGATCCCGCATCATTCTCATAATCCTTGCTCTACTTGAGCCCACTGTTGCAGCCCCTTGTTAATCTGATACGTATGAAATTGTTTTGCATACTTGTTTTAATATCCATTTCTCTGATTACCAGTAGGAGGAAGCATTTTAAAAACATTTTCCCACCTATTCATTCAGGTTTTCATTTCTGTGAAATGATGATTAATAGCATTCGCCTAATTTAATGTTGAATTTTCTCTTTTTTTATGATTTGAAGTTCTCAATATGATATGAATAATAATCTTCATCAGTATTGTAAATAATCTTCCCTAATCATAGCGACCCCTCCTCGATTCCGAGATGGTATCACTACGGAAGTAGATCGCCCAGTCTTCCTTGGAGGAGTGGCTGGTGGATTTGAACTTCCACTCTTCTAGTTAGCAGTCAAATGTCTCAGGCACTACACCATCTGTCATCAGTGGTTTGTCTTTACACTCTTTTACAGGGGTTCAGGGGAGGTTGCGGGTCTTTAGATAAACATGTTATTAATTTTACAGTAGTTAGAATTATTTTTTTGATTTTTCTTAATAAACCCTTTCCTGTCCCAAGGTCATAATGTTAGTCTCTTATATTTTCTTTTCAAATTTTTAAAAATGTACTATTTATATTTAGATCTTAATCCACCTAGAATTTACTTTCAGTTATCGTGCATAATAGTGTTACAATTTTATTTCAGATTTACATATAATTAGGACTGTTTATGAAATCCCGTTCCTACTTAAGAATCTGCCACTTCTGCCAAAACAAAGTTTTCATACATCTGTAATGCTTGTGTTATGCTATCTACAACTTCTTTTCATATATTTTAGCATTTGTTCGTGTTAGTGATGTAGCCTTTGACTCATGGTGATCTTATGAATAATAAAAAGAAACGTTGCCTGGTCCTGTGCCATTTTCATGATTGTTGGTATGTTTGAACACACTGTTGTGGCTACTGTGTCACATTAACCCATGCCATTGAAGATTGTTCTCATTTTTGCTGTCCACTATACCAACCACTGTACTAAACATGTTTTAATCTACACCCTAGAGGTGGTTAGTTGGCAACAGAGGGGCTCTTACCACAATTTGTAACTCCAGAAGTTGCAATTTCTAGTGCTATAATTATTTTTATCTTTTATCTGTTGCTTAGATCAGGAACAGAAAGTGGGCTAGTTAACATAATGACTGTTACAAATGATTTTTCCTTGCAAAATTATTTTTTAAAGAAACACTTATAAAGTACTTACTACACCAAGACCTCGGAAGGAAGGTTGGGCAATCTACTTCCGTAGTGATACTGCCTCGGAAACCCAAGGAGGGGTCGCTATGAGTCGGGGCCGACTGGACGGTACATATCAACAACAACAACAACGTGTGCAAGATAGTATTATAAATGCTTTACAAATACTAATTGAATTCTCATAATAATCCACTGAGTGGATACTATCATTGCTGCTGTTTAACAGATGAATAAATTGACGCAGAGAGAGATTAATAGACTATTCAATGTCACCCACTCTTAAGAGCTAGAATCCAGATTCAAAATCAGGTAGTCTGTCTGTGGAGTCTATGCTTTCAACTATCATACTACATTCTTTCTTTTCTGGGTTGTTCAAATCTACTAAGATGTGTTTCCCAACATCTTTGCTAATAAACCAAAAACCAAAGCCACTGCCTTCAAGTCAATTCTGACTCACAGCAACCCGATAGGGCACAGTAGAACTGCCCTATAGGGTTTCCAAAGTTATAAATCTTTACAGAAGCAGACTACCTTATCTTTTCCCCACAGAGTGGCTGGTGGGTTCAAACTGTGAACCTTTTGGCTAGAAGCTGAATGCATTAACCACTGCACCACCAGAGCTTCTTACCTTTGCTAATACTGGATATTAAACCCATTGCTATTGAGTTGATCCTGCCTCATAGCAACCCTATAGGACAGAGTAGAACTGCCACATAGTTTCCAAGGCTGTAATCTTTAGGGAAGCAGACTGCCACATCTTCCTCCTGTGGAGCAGCTGGTGAGTTCAAACCTTTCTATCAGTAGCTCAGTGCTTAACCACTGCACTATCAGAGCTCTTCGTACTGTTCATTACTAAATTTAAGACTTTTGCAATTCTGACAGAGAGAAATTGATACTTATCTCACTGGTAGTTTTATTTTAAATTCTTTATGATTAAGGTTTACTCTTTATTAGCCAGAAATTTACAGTCATATTTGCAACTTATTTTCTGTGAACTGTTTGTATCTTTTGCCCATTTTTTCTAATAGATTATAATCATTTCTTTTCATTAATACAGAAACACTTCTAAACCAAGGCCAAGGCCATTATTGTTTGGTTTATCACATATGCTTTTTCTAGGGTTTGCCATTTGTTTTATGAATTTGCTTAGAGCAGCATATTTTATTGGTGACTGCTCTTCTACTCTTGATAGATTTTGCCAGATACTTGGTATATTGGAGTGTCATTAATGAGTCAGACTTTTCAATGTGTTTCCTCCCACTTTTCAATTTCATGACTTTCACTCTTACTTTTACCATTTCTTTTCTTCCTTCTGCTTTGTTTGTGCTTATTAAATAATTTATTTCTAGCTTTTTGATATAGATACTTCATTTACATATATATAATTTTTTAAATAAAAGAACTTAAGTATCACTTTAGAGGCATCTCAGATTTGAAAGGTGGCACATGTCATCCAATTTTCACTCTTTTGCCTTTTCCTGAGTCATATAGGGTTGAACTTGTACGTTTCAAAATATACTTATTTATTTTTACTACCTTTTTGTTGTTTCCTAATTTATTTGCATTGGTCAAAGGCTCAAGTCTTTAGAGTGACAATTCTTGGAAATTTGGTGAAGTTCCTTTGTGTCCTAGAATATACTCAACATTTATAAATGTACTATTTGTGTGTGAAATTAAACTATCTGGTAGCATAGTGGCTAAGACACTTGCCTGCTAACCAGACGGCTGGTGGTTCAAACCCACCAGCCACTCCTCGGAAGGAAGGTTGGGCAATCCTACTTCCGTAGTGATACTGCCTCGGAAACCCAAGGAGGGGTCGCTATGAGTCGGGGCCGACTCGACGGCACATAACAACAACAACAACAATACCTAACCACACAAAATCATGATCACATTTGTTAATTCTGCTATTCAAATCTTTTACAGTTTAAGCAATACGTTGTACTCATGAACCATCAGTTTTTAATTTAAAGTGGTAAAATCTGCCATTATAATTTTGGTTTTGATCATTTCTTCTCATTATTCTGTCAGTTTTACTTTAGATATTTAAGAGTTACGTTGCTATGTGTATACAAATTCATGTCCCTGAAACTTCTTGATGGAATTATTCTTATCATTTTATCAAAACATAGTGACCATTTCATCTTCATAAAGGACTTTGTCTTAAACAATGCCAGCTTTTTTTTTGTTTAGTAATTTTCTATTATGTATTCTCAAATTTTCCATGTACTTTTGTTTTAGATGTCTTTTGTAAATTATTCATATCGGATTTGTTTGTTTGATACAGTCTCCTAAATATAAGTAAATATACTTTTACATTTATTTTCATTACTTATTGGTCTGAACCTGTTTTTATCATCTTATTACTATCATAATACATTTTACAGCTTTTTCTTTTCTACTTCACACTGGATTGAAAAAGATTATTGTTTACTTTTTTTACTTTGCTGAATCGAAGCTGTAAGTTGAATTTCTATCCTTTCAGTAATCACTTGTAATTTTCTTAATACACTGAAAACCCTAATTTTCAAGTCTAAATATATTAAGCATCTTTAGTCCCCTTCTGACCAAAAGTGAGCATGTTTTAACCAGCCACTAAAGAAGGTCCACCATGTTGCTACTATTGTGTAAAATTTTAATTCTATTATTTTCAGAAAAAAAAAAATGCATACCAACATATCTTACAATGCCTGTTATTGGCTGCTATGAGTTGGAATTGACTCCACGACAATGTGTTTTGCTTTTGTCTCCTTACCAATGTTTCTCATTTGTTGTTCCTGGAAATAACCTTTTACTGACTAAGTCCATGCTTTATTCTTTCCCTTAAGATCTATGAGTGGTAAACTCCTAGTTTTTATATATCTGGAATTATCTTTAATTCACTCTCACCATTCACAATATTTAGTTGTAATATATTATTTCTTTTCACCAGTAGTTACCACATAAGGAATTTTTATTTTCTGTATTGTATACTGTATATCTAGTACTCATATGTCAGTATGTTGTATTATAGTGGCTTGTGTACTAGAAGCTATGCCACCAGTATTTCAAATACTAGCTGGGTCATCCATGGTTGACAGGTCAGCAAAGCTTTCAGAGTAAGAGAGACTAGGAAGAAAGACTTGGTGATCACTGAAAATCAGCCAATGAAATCTCTATGGATCACAACAGAATACTGTTGATATAGTGCTGGAAGACGAGCCCATTCAGTTGGAAGGCACTGAAAATATAGTAAATACTATAGAAAATATAGTAGCCACAACTATGGATTTGATCTAACCAACTATCATAAAGATGGTGCAGGACTGAGCAATGTTTTATTATTTTGCACATGGGGTTACCATGAGTCAGAGCTGACTTGATGGCAACTAACAACAAAAACTGTACATATATCAATTCACCTGTGACATTACACAATTTTAATACATGTACATATGTATTTTTATTTATTCTGTATAGCATCTAAAACACACTTTAAATCCAAAGCCTTATGCCTTTCTTTAAATGTAGAAAAATTTCAGCCATTGTATCTTTGAATATTGTTCTTCTGTCTTCTGTTATTTTCTTTCTGGAATATATATTACATAAATATTCCAATTTCTCAGTCTATCCTCCATATTTCCTAACTGCTCTCTCAATTTTTCTTTTTTTCCTCTCTTTGTTGCCTTTTGGGTGAATTACTTTCCACTTCACCAATTCCCTTTTTGATCTGGCTCATCTAGAGTTTATTCCAGGAGCTCTGGTAGCATAGTGCCTAAGGCACTTGACTGCTAACCAGAAGGCTGGTAGTTCAAACCCACCAGCCACTCCTCGGAAGGAAGGATGGGCAATCTACTTCTGTAGTGATACCGCCTCGGAAACCCAAGGAGGGGTCCCTATGAGTTGGGTCTGATTCAATGGCACATAACAACAACAGAGTTTATTCTGACCACCAATTTTTTTTAATGACCATATGTTTCATTTCCAAATTTCTAATAAGTTATTTTTTGCATCACCCTGCTATTTTAGTTTGGTGATTTTTTTTTTTCTTTCTGATTTGGTTGCTTCCTAAAAAATTGGATGTTATGTTTTTCTTTATGTCTCATAGTCTCACGTTCTTTCTTAGGTGGAGCACTTTTAGTGTCTCTTTCCCCATAGGAGAATTTTACAATTGCCTTTACCTGTTCCTGATTCCTGTATTACAGGTCCACAGCTTTAGTGTTGCTTACTGTTCTAGTTCATAGAGATGTTTGCAATGCTTTCTAACACAGCTATTTATTTCAATTTTTTCCCTCATATATTCCTCTACCATTGCTATGGGTTTGGGATAGAAGTTTGGAAAATTTAAAGCATGCATATACAAGTCATTTTTAAGCCTTCCAATTCCTTGATTCTCATATATGTTGTCACACAACATATTCATATCATACTCAGCACTCGGCAACTAGGATACATATCATTAAAATAATTTTAAAAGTCTTTCATGATTGAATCTAAGAATTCATGTTTACATTTTAAGTAAAGTTGTGGAAGTAAATAGATGCCTGTATAAAAAGCATGAAGGAGAACCTAAGAGCATTTGGTTTTACAAAGTCAGGTAACAGAAGATCAAACTGGTGGTCCTTCCACTTTTCCTGCAGTCTTTTAATTTGTCTTAGATTCATCAGGCCCCACTTCTAAACTGGTGAAATATAGAAAATAGCTCTTATTTCTCATTTCAGAGATGACTGCATTTCTGTGGTGGATAAAGGAATTTAACTTGTCTTTAGATAGGAAAGTAAGCAAAATATGTAAATATAAGCCACATTGGATATAATTTTTCCACACACATCTCCAATCATCACATAGGTATACTGTGGTAAACATAAGCTGTTCATTGAAATATTTTTCTCTATTCTTAAAAATATTTTCAACTTAATAATTCCTGGGCTAAGCAATGAAACTTCTATGAAGCTGGAATAATGGAAGTAAGTCAAAATTTAAAATATTAAGGCATATTTTAAAATAGTTCCCTGAAACACACAATAGACCATTTCACTACAGTAGAAATTTATTTTAAAACTATAAAGTAGTTAAAATAAAAGCACCACATTTCTTTTCTCTCAGAGTTAATAATGAAATAAACTGCATGTGTGGGATTTTATAGGTTTGGTAATGGGGTCTGCTCCAAGTTTAGTGAGGGTGGTATAAGCTATTATGATTCATGGGTCTGATGCTTTAAACATTTCACATAAAGCAGACTGATCAGTAACAACATTTCACATACACAAAACAACAGATGATGTCAACAGATATATATAACCAAGAGAATGGCATTACCTGAGAAATAAACAACTTTGTAACATTTTAAATCTATCATAGGTTTTATTTGATGATTTAGGTAGGCTTCTTTGGCATGAATAATGACTTAGGAGTTCTTATATAACAATAGGATACTATTTAAATAGACTATAATTCTCTTCCCAAAAACGCCCAAGTTTTAATAGTTAAACTCCTTGTCTAGAGTCAATGCAATAGCCTACATGTTCTTCTGAAGGCACCTTTCAGCTTTAAATGAACACAATATAGAGTATATTCTTACGTCCAGTTAAGATGTTCTGCTGTACTTGATTACAGTGACTATTCAGGTCCTTTTCTCGATGCCTTGCTAGTTACTCTGTCCAAATACAGTACGTTTTTGTTTCAATTTTCCTGTTCATTAGAAAGTGACAAGTCACTGGGGACCTTATGATCACTGTCATATGACATGCATTTAAGATTGTTTTTATAAAATATTTTATTGGATAAGATCTGAGGCCCCTTGCAATTCCAGCCACTGCCCTTGAGACAGCAATGGCCTAATGTCGTCTTGATCTCTGACATCTCTTCTAAATCTTCAGAGATTATTATACATGAGATGATATTAGGGATGTAGTAGGAAAATGATTCATCCTACACTAGAATATATTTGGATACAGAACTTTTCCTGAGCAACTTTTGAATGCTAAGAATATTGATGATTCCATAAACATTAAACAACATGCAAATGAAAACTCTTTTTAAGTTATTTTTATAAATATACTGAATAATTGAATATTTAATCGAATAATTGAATTCTTACACTTCCACATATTTTTTTGCACAAGTTACCTCATTAGAAACAAATTGATATTGTATGTACAGCCTTTATAATATTTACTTACATTTCTCTTAATGGAACAAGACAATTATTAAAATAATTTAAAAATAAAGGTCTGGAAAAATATATCACTTTAACATGAAAAAAATGTCAGCTATTCAATAATTATGAAGTTCTAACATTTTAGTCTTTTGATGTAATGTATTTTGATTTTGGTATTTTCTAATAATGCACTGAAAAGTCTGACATCCGTGATCCTTTATAATTGAGAATAGAAGGTCAAGATCAGATTAACAGGAATATATCTATTGTTGGACTTATGATTTTTTAATTTTTATGCTTTACAGGGTTCATAGAGAAACATTTAAAATAACGAGATATGCTTGAGTTAAAATTTAATATAAACCTTAGATAACAAAAATAACTTCTTATTTTAACTTACTTGTTTTACCAACAAGATTCCACTTACATTTCCAAGCACACTAAAGAATGATACTAATATACCAATATATTTGCTCCCAAATGATTCTATTACACAGAACCATTTTAAAGTATGAGAATATATAACAATACCTCAGTAATTTTAAATCCATCTTATACATTCATTCTATTTTCAATTTTTTAAACAGTAGTCATTTAACGGGAAAATGCAGCCACTCCAATATGCACAATTTCTTTCTTTAAATAAGCCTCAGTGTCTAGATTCAATACAATTTCAGCATAATTTGAAAATCTCCCTCCTAATCTTTGTAATGTCATCATTCTCATTTTATTTTATATAAAAGTGCATTACATTAAAGTCCTTCAAGGGGCTATGAAAAGGCTATGAAAAAGTCACAATGGCTCATGGGCTTTTTGAATGCAATTCAACTCTATCTAAAAGCTTTAATTTATCCTAGACCTTGAAAAAGATGTTTCTTTTTTAGCTTCATTCAATTTAGGTGTCTCTTTTCCAGTGAAGCCTGGGTCATGAATGGACATAAATTGTGCTATACCAAAACCCTAATCGTCAGTTCAATTTACCTCCTGAACCAGTCAGCTGTGGAATATGAGTCTCAATGGTATCTATCTGCCCTATGAAAATCTTTATAATCACTGACATGGTTACATTTATTGATGTTGATATAAATATCAACATTAAGTAACATCAATATTAATAAAGAAGATGATTATAATCCATAGGACTCAGAACAATGTTATATTTAGAGTAAATTCAAATACTTGTATAAATTACTTTAAGTTACTAACAAGTTCTTCTCCAAAGTGCAGAAAAAAATTTACTGTAAACCCTGACAACTATCTGTATCTTATAGATATTCCTTGATGGAAGCCGAGTGGATGAATAAACCCACAAGACCTAGGCACTGGATAACTCCAAGCAGAATTAAGAAATTAATTAGGAAGAAGAACCATAATTTGCAGATCTGACATGTATTACTTTACTTGCATGTATCAATGGGAAGCAATTACAATTCAATTAAAATATTCAATTTTATTACTTTACTGACTGACCTTGAAGTTAATGCCTGTTTTATTTAATTGCATCATCTATGAATAAATGTTAACTCTACAATGTTATGCCCCATTATTTTCAACGCATTTTTCAACTTCTCAAATGAATTATATCAGTCAGCATATTAGCTAACTATGATGAAAGCAAGTGGAAGTTTCTTTTTTCAGACAGACTAATATATGATGAATGAAATATCACAAAATGTTTGATAAGGCTAATATTTTTAACAAAGTCAAGAAAAATGAATAATTACATCAACTTTTGTAACTTAGATTTTTACTGTAAAATCAGTAGGTAATATTAGAAAAGGTATAATCACTCTGAGAAGCAATTTCTAGTCTGCCTATAATTCTTCATAAACCCACTGCAGACATAAATGGAGTATCCCATTTATCTTCACAAGAGAAAAACAAAAGACAAAAATAAAAACCACTAAAAACACTCTGATAATCATCTATAAGTAACAGTCTCACTAGCCACTGGAACGCAGTGATACTGTTTTAAACACTCAAATGGTTTCATTGATAAATGTAACTTTTATTTGTTCCTAGACTTAAGTTAAGCTCACCAGTGTTGTATAATTTTAGCATTTTATAATGAGATGGCAAAATCTGTGTTAAAAGGAATAACAAATTAAGAAAGAATAGCGTAGTGCCTAAGGCACTTGACTGCTAACCAGAAGGCTGATGGTTCAAATCCACCAGCCACTACTCGGAAGGAAGATGGCACAATCTACTTCTGTAGTGATACTGCCTCGGAAACCCAAGGAGGGGTCACTATGAGTCGGGTCCGACTCCACGGCACATAACAACAACAAAAGTAGCATAGTGCCTAAGGCATTTGACTGCTAACCAGAAGGCTTGTGGTTCAAACCCACCAGTCACTCCTCGGAAGGAAGATGGGACAATCTACTTCCGTAGTGATACTGCCTCGGAAACCCAAGGAGGGGTCGCTATGAGTCGTCTGACTCGACAGCACATAACAACAACAACAAAGTAAAAACATGCTCACATAGTTGAAGTGACTATCTGGTGAACTTATTTCAAGTTCCAGAGTTTCCATATTTACATTTAGACCAGCAATGCTCACCCATATTAGAGACTGAATTAGGACTTGTCTTAGAATGTAGCTTCTAAAATCTTGAAACTGGTTATTTTACTTTGACTGTAAGTAATATTTAGTAGACTCAGATACTTTCTGAATTCACTTTTAATATCTATGGCATCCATGAAATGCATGACCAATAAATCATACCAAGTATAATTAAGCAATTAATGATAATCAATACCTGCTGGTGATAGCTATATGGTTTCTTTTCTATCTTTAAAAATGCTACACAGTTTTAAATATAGAGAAGAAATAAAAAGTGAAAGATGCTTGAAAAACAAAGGTAATTTTTTAAAAGGAGGATTTAAAATGTTTATTTAGAAAAATCTTTTTTAATCTTTAGTGTTGGTTTTTAATATGATGAGTACTGGAAAGAAACGCAGTAAGAGTACAGAGCATTTGAAGAAGTGAAAGTCGAGACTAAAAAAAAATGGACAAAGGCTATATTCTGCAGGACGTGTGCTCTATTTTACTGAGTTTATACTTGAAAGTAAGGTCACAGAGCAGAGAGAGAAATTCTAAGCTGAGGAATGACAAGATCCAAGTTGTCTTTTAGAAATATTACTCTAGTTGGAGTCTACCTCCTTGGAAGAGAACAAGATTGAAGGTAGGAAGGTGAATAAAGAAATGAATAAATAGTCCAGATGAGAGATGATGTATGAGACAAGGAAATGGGGTAGAATGAAGAGAACAGATTTGAACACAGCGTGTTGTGGACAGGATTATAGGACTTGCTTATAAATTGAATGTGGAGCATGTAAGAAAGGCAAAAGGCAGAGATGATTTTCAGAATTTTGGCTTGGGTAAATTAAAAGATGGTGGTACCATGTACTTCAGATGTAGAACACCTGAACAGAAGAAAGTCTGGGAAGAAAAATAAAGGGTGAATTCAATTTTAGACATGTGTGAGGTTCCTGTGAATCACTGAGAAGATATATCCAATTGGCAGTTAGGCATATTGGGTTAGAGTCCAGCAAAGAGGTCTAGACTGCAGATACTAATACAGAAATAGAAGCCATGAGATGAAATCACTTAAGAAGAATATGTAAAGTGAGAAGAGAAAATACAGAAGTACTGAGAAACATCAAATTTTAATGGACACTGTAATCAGAACGAGCTGTCCAAAATGCAAATCTGATCGGACCACTTTTCTATTTTAAAATCTTTCAATCATATTTCTGGGCAAGATAAGCACAGACATCTAATTTTCTCCTTTTCTTCCATTCCCTTAAGTTTGGACTTAAGGCATTTGGCTGCTAACCAGAAGGTCAGTGGTTCAAACCCACCAGCTGCTCTGTGGGAGGAAGATGAGGCAATCTACTTCTGTAAAGATTTACAGCCTTGGAAACCCTATAGGGGTTGCTATGAGTCACAATCGACTCAATGGCCGTGAATTTTTATTCCAAACTACACTGAAAAGTTTACTGAAGTAAAGGAAGAAGAAAACACCGGGATTAAAAGTGGGAAAGAATACTATTCACATACCCACACATCAATTAAATTCTGCTAGAGTGAAGATAGAATAATATTCAAAGGAGATGCTGTACTATGACTGTTCTCCTGTGAAAGAATAATTAGCTAGCAAAGGAAATACAGGGAGAACTCTGATTCCAGCTCACACTTTTGATCTGTGAGAACTAAAAGTAAGAGTGAGATGTAATTCCTCTAATTGCACAGGAAATCACTCTTAAGTTCTTATGTACTTATTCTGACTCCCTTTATTCACTTCCTTTTCTTCTTCCCCACATTTCATTCCATTTATGGCTCTCTTGTTCTCATTCTTGGAATCCTCTTCATGTTTCTGTTTCTATTTATTTATTTATTTTTTGGTTGACTTATTTGCATTACCTTGTTATAACACTAGAACTTGCTCACAAAGTTCTGTTCACCTATTTGGACACATTTCAATCTTTCCTAATCAGTTTGTGCATCTGATTATCCAAAAGCCAAAGTTAGCTGATTTTCAAGTTCAGCACATTTTGGGCAACTTACTCCTTTGGTGCATTCCTGGCTTTAACACTGACCCATGTAGACCACGATGGATTCCTCACCCAGTTGTTCCTAGACCAAACCTTACAGACTCTGTGGGGGAAACATGGCATTTGCACTTCTCAACTTGTTGACCTTGCATTATGACATGCAACCCCTCACCTGGTTCATATATAAGTTTAAACTGACCCTGGCCTATGTACATTTATGCAAATTTGACTTGCATTTTTTAATACTAATATTGCCATGGAGTCGGATCCAACTCATAGTGACCCCTTCTTGGATTTCTGAGGCAGTATCACTACAGAAGTAGATTGCCCAACCTTCCTTCTGAGGAGTGACTGGTGGGTTTGAACCACCAGCCTTCTGGTTAGCAGTCAAGTGCAAACCACTTGTGTCACCCAGGGACCTTTAGACAGGCCTAACTATTTTTATTGAGGTGGCTTTTGAAATACAGAGAGACTGAATCATTATTATTGTGAAAATTACGCTCAGTGATTGGTAAGTTCTAAAAACATATGATGATTGACACATTAACCAATACAATAGTACTTATCAGAAAGAATCTGTCAGAGGGCAATATTACAAACTTTGTAACATATCCTTGCTTCAAGTAGCTTTTATACATAAATGTTGATTACTCAGTTAAGATTAGAACACCTGATTTCCTAGCCATGCCACATATGGAATAATATTGGTATTAAAAGACTAAACCAAACTCACTGCCATCGAGTCATTTCCAACTCATAGCAACCCCTCCTTGGGTTTCCGAGATGGTATTTCTATAGTAGTACACATAAATATCTTATTGGACTGTATATTCATTAAATAATCTCACTACTAAGTAGATAAATAGTAAAATATTTTGTGGATTTACCTTTTCAGAAGGAGTTTTCAGTTAATTATTACATATTATCATGAAAGCTATTTGAGTGTATAATGCCTGACACAGCTGTAAATATTATTACAGAGTTATCTTTTGTAATCAACACCAAACCTATTGTCATCAAGTCGATTCTGACTCATAGCGACCGACCCTATAAGACAGAGTAGGACTGCCCCATTCGGTTTCCAAAACTGTAAATATCCACAAAAGCAGACTGACTCATCTTTTTCCAGCAGAGTGGCTGGTGGGTTCAAACTGCCAATCTTCAGGCTAGCAGCTGAATGCTTTAACGACTGTACCACCAGAGCTCTTTATTTTTGCCAACACTGACTATTAAACCCATTGCTGTTGAGTTGATTCTGATTCATAGCAACCCTACATGACAGAGCAGAACTGCCCCATAGGATTTCCAAGGCTATAAAACTTTATAGAAGCAGACTGCCTCATCTTTCTCCTGTGGAATGGATGGTGGGTTTGAACTGCTGACCTATTGGTTAGCAGTTGAGTGCTTTAACCACTATACCACCAGAGCTCCTTCTCTTTTGTAATAACATGGGTTAAAGTAGGATATTATTTTATTTATTTGTGAATATGGCACTTTATGTATTTTTATTTTTTACTTTTAAAGAGTAGAAGGATTTGGAGTCATTGGTTAAGATATTGTTGTTGTTGTGTGCCATCGAGTCGGACCCGACTCATAGCGACCCCTCCTTGGGTTTCTGAGGCAGTATCACTACGGAAGTAGATTGCCCCATCTTCCTTCTGAGGAGTGGCTGGTGGGTTTGAACCGCCAGCCTTCTGGTTAGCAGTCAAATGCCTTAGCCACTATGCTATCAGAGGTTAAGATATAGGTAGAAAGAAAATTTTAGCATTATAATGTGGTATTTCTTGGAAGGTAATGGATATATATCTACAAAGTAGCTTTGGAATGAACCAGAATTCAATCTATTCCAAGAACATATGCATACCAGCATAGGCCTAACCTATTTTTTGAAGAATATGCCCTACCAAAAGAAAGAAAAGATATGCCAACAATAAAATTAACAAAGTCAGAATTTTTTTCAGACCAGCAAATGACTACCCTAACTCAGAGATGGTGGCTGTGTGAACAGTAACATTTGTCCTTGAAATTTTAGATTTTATCATATATATTCAGATTTAATATTTAAACCTTGATTTTTTTCTTATATTGAAAATATTAAACAGGTAATTTATAACCCATTTTAGAAATTTAAAGTCTTAGCTTTTGATGTTTTAATACTTGAGTTCTAAGTTTAAGAATTCTATGTTAAAGTACTTTGTATAAAGGTAAAAATATATTTTAATCACAATTAACTATACCTGAAAGTACAGTACAAAAAAAGCAAAAACAAAAAAACGTTGCTCCCAACTCATAGTGACCTTATAGGACAGAGAGAACAATCCCATAGGGCTTTCAAGGATGTAATGTTTACAAAGCAGACTGCCACATCTTTCTCCCACAGAGCAGCTGGTAGGTTTGAACTGCTGACCTTTTGATTAGCAGCTGAGTGGTTAACTACTGCACCACTAGGGCTCCTTGAAAGAATATTAAGTAACCTTTTTTTTTAAGTAAAATAATTATTTGTACAAAGTTCAGGTATAAACAATGTTAACTACAGAATACCAAAACCCAAACCAAACTCAATGCCATGAAGTCGATTCTGACTCATAGCAAACCCCATTGGATTTCCAAGGCAGTAAATCTTTACGGAAGTAGACTGCCTAGTCTTCCTTCTGCAGAGTGGCTGGTGGGTTTGAACCACCAACCTTCTAATTAGCAGTCAAATGCCTTAGACACTACAGCAAGAAGGAATAATGCAAATTGATTTTAACCTTTACTGTTCAAGATTCTTTTCTAGGAAGGCTACTGCAATAAATGACTTTAATTATGTCCATTATTAGCCAAATGAATGATGGAGGAGAACAGTAAGTAGAAGCAATAATTAATATACTTTATCTTGGTTTATTTGGGCAGTTATAAAACATGAAACAGATTAATGTAACATACAGGAATTACCATAGGTGAGTTTGCATAGGAGTTGAACTTGCCAGTTGGGAAGGCTGCACAATTAAAGCTCATGTTCTAATTAGTATGAGCATCTCTTCTTAATTCACCCCCCCAAAAAATGTGAATTTAAAAAGTGTATGTTGAAAGACTGAAGGAAAAACTAAACAAAATTTTAGCAGTCCACCAAGAGGCAAATAAACAATTTTAAAATCATCTAGGCTCCTTGGAAGACAGATAAAGACATTGGCTATGAGAGACATATACATTGTGCACTATTTGAATGGTCAAAAGAGAAGAAAAAAAATCTGTAGGTGGTTAAAAAAAAAACTAGAAAATAATTCTAAGGAGACATTTATAGACAGGTTGAATGTATCCAGGAACATCTTCTAAAAATTAAGGGTTTTTTTTTTTTTTTTTTTTTTCCCTTTTCCCCCTATTTTTTTGTTTCTTCCCAACTAACCCCTTTTTTTTTTTTTTTTTCTGAATCAAATTCCAAAAGCATTGTCAAAGAAGGGGGAATCTGAAAAATAAAAAGATCAAAGATGAAGACTAAACAGCCAACATGAGTGGCTTGAGTAACTACTGAGCTTCTCCTCTGCAGACAATGAGGGCAGCACGTAAGATGATGAGAAATAGCATGGATGTTTAATTTAGCTTTATTTTGCATCGACCTTTGCTGTAAGGTATAGTGGGGAAACGACTATTCCAAGGGCACTTTCTGAGGAAATCAGTGGGACAGTAGCACAGAGCAATCTCCTAGGAGGAAATAATACAGCAACTTGAGAAATTCCACAGCAATAAATTACCATGACCAGATGGTATTCATCTGAGAGCTTCAGAAGGAAATAAAGTGTGAAATGGCTGAGGTACAGATGAGGGTATGCAATGTATCCAGAAAACCAGCGACTGTTTCCAAATATTGCGATTTTGCTAATATGAAGCTTTTCTTTAGGAAAGAAAAAAAAAGATTTATAGAATTACAGACCAGAGGTTCTCTTGGTGATAATGCGGAAACTGATTGAGTCTAATTAAGAATAGCTTCCTTCAACATCAGAATAAGGTTAACCTGTGAAGGTCAAATCACCCACTGAGTCTATAAAGAGAACACTGTTCTCTCCATCCTATTAAACTTATCTGGAAATGTCAATAAAATACTAGATAGAAGTAAACCAGTAAATGTAATTTATTTGAGGATTACATGAGGCTTTTAACAAGGTCACATGAGACCACTGGGGAAAATAAATAAGCATAGTCTTTGGGAGGAGAGGCCACAAGAGAAACTTTTGTCATTAACTGTAAAACTTGCTAAGTAATGAAAAAAAAGTTTCAGGGACAATTTCTCGTTTCTTCCATAAAACTGGGTTATTTTTTCCAGAAGTACAGATCACCTTGAAATTTAAAATAATTAATAATAATATCACTGTGGGCAAAATGAAGAGTAACAGTAGAGGAGGAAAATGAACTTCCAAATCAAGAAGGAAACAAGAGACAGACGATGGCAAAGTAAACATATAATAAATTTTTACCAATCAAATGGAACCTGAAAGCCACAACTGAGTGTTAATTTCTCATCACTGTGCTCTGTGTAAGCATCAGCATTTCATGAAAACTAACAAGTGACAAAGTAGTGAGACTGATCTTTACATATTTGAATAAAGGTTGTCTCCTTGAAAGCGGTCACTATTGGAGGCTATATACTTATTGCAGTAGCGTATCCAGTCCTTGATCTAATAATGTCTAAAATTTTCTGTACAGAATTACAGACAGTGACATATTACCCAAATTTTTGAGAGTGGAGCCAGAAACCATTAGAGAAGGATTTTGCACTCCCTAAAAAACAACTTCAGTAGACAGCCAGACAAACTCTATGACTTCCCATTATTTCTACTATTACAGCACAGGGGAGTAGTATTGTACAGGGAAAGAGCAAGGGGCATGTGGCATAGACTTGAGAAAATTCAGTGATTGGGAACATAAAAGGGCCTGGGGCAACCGATTTTCTGATACCAAACCAAAACTTGTTTCACTATATATTGACCATTGCACTTTTACAACTGTCTGATGTCATGGAAAGTATTAGCAGCCTTTCAAATCTTTTGTACTGCTATAAAAATCTCCATTCTCCTTGGCCCAGTAATCTTCTACCTTCTCTTCAGACTAAATACATGTTGTTGTTAGGTGTCACTGAGTTAGTTTTAACTCACAGCGACCCTAAGTACAACTGAATGAAACACTGCCTGGTCCTGTGCCATCCTCATAATCATCGCTATGATTGAGTCTGTCATTGCAGTCACTGTGTCAATCCATCTCGTGGAGGGTCTTCACCTTTTCTGCTGACCCTTTACTTCACCAAGCATAAAATCCTTCTCCAGAGACTGGTCCCTTCTGATACCTGCCAATTCTCACTTCTAAGAAGCATTCCAGCTGTACTTCCTCCAAGACAGATCTGTTTGTTTTTCTAGCAGTCCATGGTACATTCAATATTCTGGGCCAACACCACAATTCAAATACATCAATTCTTCCTTGATTTTCCTTATTCACTGTCTACCTCTTGCATGCATATGAGGCCACTGAAAATACATGCCTTAGGTCAGGCGCATCTTAGTCTTCAAAGAGACATCTTTGCTCTAAAACACTTTAAAGATGTCTTTTGCAGCAAATATGCCCAATGTGATAGGTCATTTAATTTCTTGACTGTTGCTGCCATAGGCAATGATTGTGGATACAAGTAACATGAAATCCTTGACAACTTCAATTTTTTTCTCCATTTATCATGATGCTGCTTATTGGTCCAATTGCAAGGATTTTTGTTTTCTTTATGGTGAGGTGTAACCCATACTGAAAGCTGTTGTCTGTGATTTTCATCAGTAAGTGCTTCAAGTCTTCATTTTCAGCAAGCAAGGCTCTGTCATCTGCATATGACAGGTTTTTTTTTTAAGTCTTCCTCCACTCCTGATGCCATGTTCTTCTTCATATAGCCCAGCTTCTCAGATTATTTACTCAGCATACAGACTAAGTATGATGAAAAGATACAACTGTGATGGCACATCTTTCCTGATGTTAAACCACATAGTATCCTCTTGTTTTGTTTGAACAACTGTATCTTGGTCTATGTACAAGTCCTCACGGGCACAATTAAGTGTTCTAGAATTTCCATTCTTCACGTTATCCATAATTTATGATGATTTACAAAGTCGAATGCTTTTGCATAGTCAATGAAACACAGGTAAACATTTTTTCTGGTATTCTCTGCTTTCATCCAAGATCCATCTTACATTAGTAATGAAACCCCTCATTCCTCGCCTTCTGCTGAATCTGGCTTGAATTTCTGGTAGTCCCCAGCTGATGTACTGCTGCAACTGTTTGAGAATTATCTTCAGCAAAATCTTTCTTGCGGGTGAGATTAATGATATTGTTCGATACTTTTACATTGTGTTGAATGGCCTTTCTTTGAAAATATGGATCTTTTCCAATATTTTGGCACAAATGAGTGAGTGCCTCTAGCACTGCATCCATTTGTTGAAACACTAGAATGGATATTCAATCGATTCCTAGAGCCTTGTTCTTCATCAGTTCCTTCAGTGCAGGTTGGATTTCTTCCTTCAGTACCATCAGTTCTCAATCATATGCTACCTCCTGAAATGGTTGAATGATGACCAAGTCTTTTTGGTACTGTGACTCTGTGTATTCCTTCCATCTTCCTTTGATGATTCCAGCATCATCCAATATTTTGCCCAAACAGTCCTTCAATATTGGAACTTGAGGCTTGAATTTTTTCTTCATTTCTTTCAGCTTGAAAAATGCCACACTTGTTCTTCCCCTTTGCTTTTCAAACTGGTCTTTGCATATTTCATTAAAATACTTTATTTCTCCTCTCAAACTGCCCTTTGAGATCTTCTTTTCAGCTCTTTTACTTCATCATTTCTTCCATTCACTTTAACTACTCTATACTCAAGAGCAAGTTTCAGAGTTTCTTCTGACATTCATTTTGGTCTTCTCTTCCTTTCCTGTCTTTTCAGTGATGTTTTACATTCTTCATGTATGACGTCCTTGATGTCATCCCATAAATTTTCTGATGTTCGGTCACTGATGTTCAATGCATCAAATCTATTCTTCAGATGGCCTCTATATTCAGGTGGGATATACTCAAAGTCAAATATTGGCTCTTGTGGACTTAGTTTCCTTCAGCTTATGCTTAAACTTGTATAGGAGCAATTGATAGTCTATTACAAAGCTGGCCCCTGGCCTTGTTCTGCCTGATGATATGGAGCTTCTCCATCATCTCTTTCTACAGATGTAGTCAATTTCATGCCTGTATTCCATCTGGTAAGGGCCATGTGTATAGTCACCATTTATGTTGTTAAAAAAAGATATATGCAGAAAAAAAAAAAAAAAAGCAGATTGGCTATTTTGGATATTTAAAGAGACAGTACTCTTGCAGATTCCTGTGGTGGTAGGACTTAAGAATTAACCTAAAAATCACCCGGCTAGCCAGGGACTGCACGGACTGTGCACGGAGGCTGGGGAACAAACGGAGAAGGTGAAGAGAAAGGTGGGCTGAGCTG
>NW_006921655.1:8741411-8763553 GCF_000298275.1 Orycteropus afer afer | reverse complement strand
ATATGGATGGATAGATAGGTGGACAGGCTAAACAATTAGGTATGTCTAAATGGGGAGTGTATCCAAGATCATATATAGGGTTGGCAGACAATGGTTCTATAAGTTTATGTGAGTGATCAGAATTCCCAGGTAAAAAAAAAAAGATATATGCAACAAATAAGTTGTTGGCCATGCAAAATTCTATCATGTGATGTCTGTTATTTTCATCACTGAGGCCATATTTTCCAACTACCAATGCTTCTTCTTTGTTTCCAACTTTTGTACTCCAAATACCAGTAATTATCAATACATCTTAATTGCATGTTGGGTCAATTTCAGACTCTAGAACTTGGTAAAAATCTTTAATTTCCTCATCTTTGGCTTTAGTGGTTTGTGTGTAATTTGAATAATAGTAGTATTAACTGATCTTCCTTGTAGGTGTTTGGGTATTATCTTATCTCTGACAGCATCATTCTTCAGTATAGATATAACTCCTTCCAGTAGTCTTCAAATGGCACTATTTCTTGTCCTTTCATTGGTCTGGTCATTCTCCAACCAATGAATTATAGTTGTTTATGTATCTCATTTTCATGCAAACTTTTCTTTCTTTTAATAAAAATAATCTCTGCTCTTTGTAGGAAAAACAAACAAAAAACCCATGAAAAATAAAATTTAGTTATCTGCTATTAATACATTGCCATTTTCATTTTCAGGCTATTTCTATGAATATCTTTTGCACACACTTGAGGGTCAATTGTTTATCTTGCTTTTTTCTTAAATTACTATCGCTGTAATCCTCATAAACTAAGGTGACTATTACAAAACACAGTATTCCATATTACCTCTGAATGCAACTACCAATCTCATTTGCTGATCTGGTAGCCAGAACGTACCACTGACACATATTAAGGTCAATGTCATATAACAAATAAGACTTTTATTTTAAGTTCTAGTGTTTAGCTGTATCTCACCCACCCTAAATCGTGAATTGGTTTTATGGATTGACATTCAGACCTCTTTATATTTATCCCTATTATTTTTTACTTTATCGTATTTAGCCTCTAGTTTCAATCAGTTAATATGAATCAGGATTCTGATGCTATCATTCAAAGGACTAGCAATCAAACAACCTCTCAGTCAACAGCAAATTCAATCTATAGGCCATTCAAGTACTCATCACATGATTGTTTAAAAGAGTAAAAAGATAGGGTCAAGAAGCAAGGATATAATATGTCAGTAGAAGCTTCTCTACACATTGTTACTGACCTGTTATTAAATGAACGTTAGATTCACTCATTTAACTAATTATGAATTAGTTATTAAGTCATTTGTTTTATCTTACATTCTTTTCAAAGCCTGTTGTTGTTGTTAGGTGCTGTTGAGTCATTTCTGACTCACAGCGACCCCATGCACAGCAGAATGAAACACTGCCCGATCCCGTGCCAGCTCCGTGATCCTTGCTATACTTGAGCCCATCATCATAGCCACCGTGTCAATCCATCTCGTTGAAGGCCTTCCCCTCTTTTGTCGACCCTCCACCCTACCAAGCATGACATCCTTCTCCAGGGAATGGTCCCCTCTCACAACATGACCAAAATAGGTGAGATGAAGTCTGGCCATCCTCGCTTCCAAGGAGCATCTTGGCCACACTTCCTCCAGGACAGATCTATTAGTTCTTTTGGCAGTCCATGGTACCTTCAGCATTCTTTGCCAGCACCACAACTCAAAAGCATCAACTCTTCTTCGGTCTTCCTTATTCATTGTCCAGCTCTCATATGCATAGATCATGGCCTGTGTCAGGCACACTTTAGTCCTCAAGGAGACATTCTTGCTCCTCAGCACTTGAAAGAGTTCCTTCACTTAGTTCCACATAAAACTTGTTATCTTTATACCAAAGTTGTTTTACTGAGAAACAATAAGTAAATTAAATCACAGTTTAAGTATCAAAATAATTCAATACTGAAAAGAATTCTGTAATGAAAAAAAATCTATTTCTAATATGAGTAACACTTTGGTAATCCTGTTATATCTTAATTGCATATTTACGTGCAGTTTTTATGAGTTACGAGTAGCAAAATCAAAACAGTAATTGAATGAGTGGAGGATCTTAGGAGATTAAGGACAGGAGGGTTAATTCTTATCTGTGAAATAATACATTAGTTTGTTAAAGCAGATCTGGGTTTTGCAGAAAAGTTACCCTTGTTAATTTGTAAAAATTCAGGAAGAATGAATTGAAAGAAATTATCGAGAAGATATTGTTCAAATATATGTTGTGTAAGTGAATCTTGAACTCTTCTAGTGAAAGTACGTAGAATGAAGGGAAACAAAGGACAGGAGCAGTTTCCAGATAAACTAATGCTGATAAATTAGAGACACAATGTATTAACTGAATACTACTACCTGTATTCACTTTTCCTGACTGGAGTCTATTATTTGTGAATGCATTCACTGCTATTTGGTTTTAAAAGTACCTATGATTATCTACCTAAAAGACAAGTAGGTAACATGTATCATAAGTTTTTTGCCACTTGATATGTATGCAAACTTCATACTTTAAAAAAAATGCAATTATTGAAACACAGCTGAATGGCCCCAGAACACATGGGCTCCATTAAATTTGCTTACATCTAATTACTCTTGCCAGAGGCAGGTGAGAAATTTATTCTGATAAAACCTTTCTTTATCCTGCAGCCAAAAATAAATAAATAAATGAAATGAAATCTGTGATTTTCAATCTAATTACTATCTGAAACCATTTGTGGTATTTGTACTTTAAGACCTTAGAGAGCTGACTTTGTGCACTAACAATTATAATTGTATTTTTTAGTGCTTAATACAAACAGTTCTCCCTAGAAAAAATTACTGTAAGTCATCATCAGTGTCAACTATGAATGCATTTCCTGCATCCTTCAAGCTAAACATTTTAAGATAAGCTAAAATCACTGTTACTTAGAAATTGTGTTTCAACTCCAATTTCCCAAAACATGTAACTATATATGATTTTTATTATTTAACAAATTAAATAATAATGTGAGACTTAACAAGTGCAGTGCAGGAAACCCAAAAGCCCCAAGACTAAACCACATTTTAGATACCAACTTTGACAAATTTGTCAACCAAGGTCCACAATTACATTTCTATTGAAAACCACAGATTTTCATTTTCTTGCCTATATTCAATATATTGCACATGAAACACTCTCACTAGTTTTTAAAGGTAGAGAAGAGAAAGAGATGTGTGCTGGACTTATGTTGCAGCACAGTGATACTATGCCTAAGACTCTTCTTACCCAAACAGGAAAATAAAAACAAATGAAGCATCTGAGAATAACACTTAAGTTCACTTGTTCACATACCTTGTCACTGAGTCCATTTTGACCTCTAGCCATATGACAGAGTGGGATGCCCCACAGAGTTTCCTTGACTAATATTTACAGAAGCAGATTGGCAGGCCTTTCTCCTATGGAGCCACTGAGTTGGTTGGAACTATTAACCTTTCAGTAAGCAATCTAGCACTTACCCATTTGTACCAGGGTTCCCTTCACATACATTGTAGCATATCAAAAGGCACTTGTAATTACACCTATACCTAATAATAATAACATCTAGCAACAATTATATTATCTAGCAATAATAGTAACAATGCTTGTAGTATGTAAAATAGTTCAAAAAACTTTTACACATACAGTCCCATTTTAGTAGTAAATATTTAGCAGGATAAATTTAATAACATTAGTTTCACTGATAAGAAAACACCAAACCAAAAAACAAACCCAACGCTGTCAAATGATTCCAACAGAGTAGAACTGCTCCATAGGGTTCCCAAGGCTGTAATCTCTACAGAAGCAGACTGTTACATCTTCCTCCCACAGAGTGCCTGGTAGGTTTGAACTGCCAACCTTTCAGTTAGCAGGTGAGCACTTAACCACTGCACAACCATTTGTTGTTGTTGTTGTTGTTATGTGCCATTGAGTCATGGAGGCTCTGAAAATGGAGGCCCTAAGGTTAAATGAAGTGTCTAAGTTACAAGTCTGAGAAGTGGCATAATCAGGCCTTGAAATGACATTTTGACTTTGAGTCCAGTTGTCTTTCCAAAAAGATCATCTAAAACCATAATAAAATTAAAAAACAAAACAAAACAAAACAAAAACATTCCTTATACTAAGGCAAAGGAGCTCTGGTAGCATAGTGCCTAAAGCACTTGACTGCTCACCAGAAGGCTGGTGGTTCAAACCCACCAGCCACTCCTCAGAAGGAAGGTTGGACAATCTACTTTCGTAGTGAGACCGCCTTGGAAACCCAAGGAGGGGTCTCTGTGAGTCGGGGCCGACTTGACGGCACATAACAACAACAACATACTAAGGCAAACCAAACCCACTGCCATCAAGTCAATTCTGACTCATAGTGATCCTATGGGACAGAGTAGAACTGCCCCATAGGGTTTCCAAGGCTGTAAATCTTTACTGGAAGCAGACTGCCTCATCCTTCTCATAGAGCAGCTGGTGTGGTGAAACCAGCAACTTGTGGTTAGCATCCTAATGCTTTAAGCACAGCACAGCCAGGTGCATGAACAGTAATGTGGTACAGGCTATAAAGGGCAGATTTACATGGTCTATTCCTGGAAAAACTTTGTTAAAAGAGTTAGTGGGAAAAAATGAGGATGAACAATTTAATATCAGACATACAAAAAAAAATCTAAGGGATAATGCACTAGATTATTATAACAAGCAGAGAGTGGTCCTCAATATTGTCTGCCTTTTAGAATCACTTGGTGTGCTTTCAGCAAATAACCAATACCTATGGCCCACCTCAAACCCACCAGCCACTCCTTGGAAGGAAGGTTGGGCATTGCTACTTCCGCAGTGATACTGCCTCAGAAACCCAAGGAGGGGTCGCTATGAGTCGGGGCCAACTTGATGGCAAATAACAACAACAACAACAACATGGCCCACCTCAGAAAAATCAGATCAAAATATCTGGGAATATCTGGGAGTGGAGCACAGATATCAGTATTTGTACTACATATAAACATCTCAGGAGATTTTAATGTGTAGCTGTGGTTGAGAACCAAAGATAGGGGTTAATGTTAATAGGTAGTTGAGCAAAATATGGACAAGTGTTTAACTACTATAGGCAGTTGAACACAAAGTGTAGATGTATAATAAAATTAGAGGAATGTAAGAGAAGAAAAAAAAATCCCTATATGATGTTTAAAGTGAGTGAATTGGGAAATATTTCATGGAAGAGTATACAGCTTATTTATACTCCTGAAAGAAGGGCCAAGCTTCCAGACACACTGTTTGCTGCAATGGGATTTTTGGTCATCATTTACTATCCTCTTGAGTAGGTTTTTCAGATCAAATCTGTCACAGAGCTCTCAGACCATGCACAGGTACCATCAGAAATTAACGCAATGAACACAATAGGAAAAAAGAGAAATGAGTCTGATTTTGGGGATGAGAATGCAGGAAGCTGCTGAATGAAATTGAAAGCATTCTCTGCTTCCTGGGAGGAGGGGGAAGAAGGGGATAGAAAATGTTGAATTATTACACATACATCCAGGCATGCAAATAAAAAGTAACTTAAGAAAGGAGAAAATTCAAACTAGCTACCAACATGTGTTAGCTTTCATATATTAAGGCAAAAGAAACATAATCTGGGTTTAGGAAAAAAAAAAAGTTTTGAAATACAATTCCTGAGACAGGGTCTTGATATATTCCATCTGAAGGACTTATAAAGAAAATAAAGGGGTCCAATACCAGAGAAGTTATGACATAAAATAACCGGTGGCAAGCAACAAAATCTAGTCACATATGTAGTTGTGCCAGACTTGTTTTGCAAATTAAACTATTAAATGCAAAGGACAGAATTCATTTTTGAAATAGGATATATGTAACCAATAATAATAATAATAATAGCAACACCACCCCTATGAGTTCAAATTATAAGGACTAGAAAATGAGGGGAGGTAACGGGTTGGAAAAAATAAAGGGTGATTGATGGTGACTGACAAGCACATAAATAGGTACAGGCAAAGGATTCAAATTCTTTTAATCTAAGTTTGAAGAAATAAGAACTGTATGGAGACAACTTTTCAAAGCAGGAGAATCAGTAGAATTCTCCTAAGCAGAAAGGCAAGTCTCCAGGCTTTAAAATCTTGAAGACACCCAGCTAACAATGAAACTCCTGAACCAGAGTGAGAACAGGGGTGGCAAACATTTTCTGTAACTTAAACTCACTGCCCTGGAGTCAGATACGACTCATAGCGACCCCTCTTGGGTTTCCGAGGAGGTATCATTATGGAAGTAGACTGCCCAATCTTCCTTCTAAGGAATGGCTGGTGGGTTTGAACCATCAGCCTTCTGGTTAGCAGTCAAGTACCTTAGGTACTATGCCACCAGAGCCCCCTATACTTTCTGTAAAGGGACTGACAAAATATTCTAGACATTATAGGCCCTACCATATTTGTCAGAACTACTTAATTCTGCCATTTTACTGTGAAAGCAGCCATAGAAAATATGTAAACAAACAACATGGATTTGTTCCAATAAACCTTTATTTATATACACAGGCGATGAGATAGATTTATGTAGTTTGGACTTCTGCTTTGTTCTGTACCTTGGCTTCATTTTGGAATCACCTGAAATGATCTAAAAAACAGACAATTAAATCATATTCTGATTGAGTTGGTCTGGGGTGAAATTTGGTCACTGGGATTTTTAAATGATCCACTGATGACTCTGATGTATAGCCAAGGTTGAAAACCACTGTTCATTCTGGCCAACAGTTAATGGGTTTGGCTGCTAACTGAAAGATTGGAGGTTTGAGCCCATACACAGATATACTGGAAGAAAGACCTGGAGATCTACTTCTGAAAACTCAGCCATTGAAAACCCTTTGGAAACCAGTACACCAGTGTTTCCTGCAGCACTTTCACAATAGCCAACATGTGGAAACAACAGAAATGTCAATAGATGAATGGAGAACCAAAATGTAGTCTACACATACAAGGGGGTATTACATGGCCATAAAGACAAATGAAGTTCTGATCCATGCCACAATTTGTGTTGTTGTTATGTTCCATCGAGTCGGACCTGACTCATAGCGACCCTCCCCTTGGGTTTCTGAGGCAGTATCACTACGGAAGTAGATTGCCCCGTCTTCCTTCCAAGGAGTGGCTAGTGGGTTTGAACCGCCAGCCTTCTGGTTAGCAGTCAAGTGCCTTAGGCACTATGCTACCAGAGCTCCATGCCACAATAGATGTACCTCAGAAACAAGTGGAAAGAAATAAATCAGTCACAAAAGGACAAATACTGTATGTTCTCACTGATATGAAATAAGTAAATACATAGAAACAAAAGATTATGAATGCTTACCAAGACTGGGGAGGGGGGAAGAGAAAAAGGAGACTTTTTGTTTGGAGGGCATTGAGCTTATGTTAATAGTGGTGGAATATTTTGGAAAAGGATAGCCATAATGGTGGTTAAGGAGCTCTGGTGGCGTAGTGCCTAAGAGACTTGACTGCTAACGAGAAGGCTGGCAGTTCAAATCCACCAGCCACTCCTTGTAAGGAAGGTTGGGCAATCTACTTCTGTAGCAATACAACCTCGGAAGCCCAAGCACAGGCTGCTAAGTTGGATCCGACTCAATGGCAGTGAGTATGATACAACATGTTTCTTCAGAACAACACAGTGCTATACCTTTGTCTGTCCAATTCCAACAGGCTATAACATAGGAAAGACAAATCTGCTTTATATGTGGTAACCTGGGTCACCAGAGAACAAATATAAAAGCCATACTGACCAATAATGCCCTATCACAATTTAGGGTCACTATGTTATTATTCATAGTAACCCTATGTACAACAGAACGAAACACTGCTCGTTCTTGTGCCATCTGCACAGCTGGTGCTATGATTGAGCCCACTGTTGCAGTCACTGGGCCAGTCTGTCTTGTAAAGGTCTTCTTCTTCTTTACTGACCCTCACTTTACCAAGCAGGATGTTCTGCTCCAGGGATGGTTCCTTCTGATAACATGTCCAAAGTATGTGACATGAAATCTCTTCATCCTTGCTTCTAAGGAGAGTTCTGCTTGTACTTCTTCCAAGATAGATTTGTTCATTCTTTTGGCAGTCCATGGTATATTTAATATTTTTTGCCAATACCATAATTCAAAGGCAATAATTCTTCTTCTGTCTTCCTTATTCATTGTCCTGCTTTCACAGGCATATGAGGTAATTGAAAATACCATGGCTTAATCTACACGGTAACATCTTTTCTTTTTAACAATTTAAAGAAGGATTTTGCAGCAGATTTGCCCAATGCAATTTGTCATTTGATTTATTTTTTTTTTTCTAAATTGTGATGTGGGTTAAAGTTTACAGAGTAATTTTGTTTCAAATTCAACAGTTCATAATATTTTGTTTTGCAATATTGACCGCAATCCCTACAGTGTTAATAGTTCTCTTCCCACTTCCTCTCTGGGGTTATTTTTTCCTCTACTCCTTCTTTCCTATGAAGTCTGGACCTCTGAGCAGAGTCCCTGCACAAATAAATGCTATCTTCTGATCTCCCATGGTTGACTGTTCTAAGTAGTGTACCTACCTGATGTAACTATTTACTGTATAGGCTTGAGAGGATGCTTTTCAGTATTTCAGTGTTTTTAAATTTATTGAGGCTTATCTGGTGTCCGTTATGGTCTATCCTGGAGAACGTTTCATGTGTGCTGGAAAAGAATGCATATTGTGTTGTTGTTGGGTAAAGTGTTCTGTAGATGTCTATAAGGCCAAGTTGGCTGATTGTATTGTTCAATTCTTCTGCATCTTTTTTGAGTTTCTTTCTAGTTGTTCTATCTTTTATTGAAATTGGTATATTAAAGTCTCTTATTACTATGGAGTCATATATTTGTCTTTTCAATTCTGTTAATGTCTGCTTTATATATTTAGTGCTCTTTCATTGGGTGCGTAGATATTTATTATGGTCATGTCCTCTTGTTCAGGTGATCCTTTAATCATTACATAATGTCATTCCTTGTCTCTTATGGTTGTTTTTGTCTTAAAGTCTATTTTATAAGAAATTAATATTGCCACTCCTGCTGTCTTTTGGGTGCCATTTGCTTGGTATATCTTTTTCCAACCTTTGATTTTAGTCTATTTTTTTACATTGTGTCTCTTGTAGACAGCATATTGATGGGTCATGTTTTCTTATCCAGTCTGCAACACTTTTTTCTTTCTTTCTTTTTTTAATTGTGCTTTTGGTGCCAATTTATAAAGCAAACTTGTTTCATATTCAACAGTTTATGCACATCTGATTTTACTGCCCCAATTATTGTCCCCAACCACAAAAACCTCTCCTCCCCCTCCTCTTTGTGACCATCCCCTCCCTCTCCTCTCTGTGACCATCCCCTCCCTATGCCGTTCTTATCTACACATTCCTGTCTGTCCAGCTTTCCCTCCAAGTGAATGCTACCCCTCTGGTGTCTCATGGCTGACTGATCCAAGGGGTGCATCTCCCTAGAGTAGGTGGGTGCATTTTATGTGGACTCTGATGGTCTGTTTTCTGAGACATTGTGGTGGTATATTTATGTTTAATTTGTGGTTGTGTGTTGGTGTGATTTGTGTAAGATTTTTTTTTTTCTTCTTTTATTTATTTAGATATATCTGTGTGAGCAGGGTATGTGCTCCTCTATTCACTAGCTGTTAGCACTTAGGCACTCATTTCCTGTCTCCTGATGGGTATAATAGAGAACGAAAGCATATGCACAGATCTCTGTTAGCTGCTCATAAAGAGCAGTTGAGGGTGAGTGGAGGTGGCTGCCATCTATCATTGGCAAATTGCTGTAAAAGCAAGTGGTGGCCCTCACTCAGTGGTTAGGGCTGCAGGAGGTGCAGGTATGGTTGGGTTGTGTGGCAATGGTAGCTGACTCCCACTCACACAATAAATAAATAAACCACCAAAAAAACAAAAATAAGAGAACAAAAACTCAAACTGCATAAACAAATAGGAACAATCACAAAAAAAGAAATAAAATTAATAAGAAGAAAATATTTTAAAATATATTTAAAAAGGATAAAAGAAAGATAACGTGAAAAAGTGGGGGGAAAAAGCCCCAATATCTGGGGAGGCAGGAATGAGAGGAAAGAGCAAGAGTAAAAGAATGGGGAAAATTGCCAAAGGAAAAACAAGGGGTGGTAAGAATCAAAAGAATGAAAAAAGAAGGGAATGAGGAAAAGGGAAGAGAAACAAACAAACAGAAATAACAAGAACCAGGGATGGGAAAGAGAAAAAAGAAAACTCAGAAAAGAGGAAAATAAAAAATAATTTTAAAACAAACAAACAAAAACAAAACTGTGGGGGATGGGGCACGGCACCAAGGGTCTGCCAGGGCACAGACCAGGATGGAACCCCTGCGGGTCAAGAAAGTGGGTGGAGGCAGAGGGATGGCCATACCCCTGTTCACCAAGAGGGTGAGGGACACTAGAGTAACAAGAGGAATATTGCAGCTCTCCAGTCATCAGTCTCTAGTGCATTTTCCCGTGTTGTACTAGGCAGGTGAAGCCCACTCCCAGGTTGCAGTCTAAGCAAGACAGCCATCTGCACACACTCAGAACCGTTGCACTGGCTGCTTGCAAGCATCCAAAATAGCTACACCCTTAGGACAGCTGCCAGCAATCCACAGACCTCCTGACCCCTTCCTTGCTGTTCTCCCTTCTGGTTGTCAGTCATCAATGCAGTCCTTGCCCATTCAGCCTTGGTAAGCAGAACCAATTCTCAGGTTACTATTGGGACATATTCAGAATGGCTGTGCCCTCAGGAAAGTCAGCTGTCCGCAGCTCTGTTTGTCTCTTTACTCACTCTTTCACTCAGCTTCTTCTACTAATTGGTATTTGGGAGCTCTGGTAGCATAGTGCCTAAGGCATTTGACTGCTAACCAGAAGGCTGGTGGTTCAAACCCACCAGTCACTCCTTGGAAGGAAGGTTGGGCAATCTACTTCCGTAGTGATACTGCCTCGGCAACAGAAGGAGGGGTCGCTGTGAGTTGGGTCCGACTTGATGGGACATAACAACTAGTAGGTATTTAATCTACCTCTTTATCCTTCCTTTCAAAGCTCAGGGTTCCATGATCGTCTTCTGTATTGGTTTCTCATCGCTTTATTGCAGAAGATCTGAGTAGTTTCTCTTGCCTATTCTACCATCTTGCCAGATCCATAGGGTTTTCATTAGCTAATTTTCAGAAGTGGATTACCAGGCCTTTCTTCCTAGATTTGTCTTATTCTGGGAGCTCTGCTGAAACCTGTACACCATGGCTGACCCTTGCTACTATTTGAAATGTCAGTCTCATAGCTTACAGCATCATAGCAACACACAAGATATCACAGTACAACAAAATGAGAAACTGACTCACTTTTCAGTGTGTGGCTTATGGTTTACATTTTATTTCTATAAGTTATCACAGTCTGCCTTCAAATAATATTGTAATACATCATGTATACTGTAAGAATCTTAACATATTTTCATTTCCTTCTCCTGTCATTTTTGTTTTTATAAGTATATATATTATTTTCCATGTGTTTTAAATCCTGTAATACATTTTTTTTTTTTATTGTGATTTGGGTGAAAATTTACAGAGCAAGTTCACTTTCCATACAGCAGTTCACATACACTTTGTCTCATGTCTCATGACATTGACCACAATTTACCACAATGCAACAGCTCCCCTTCCACTTCCTTCCAACAGTCACCTCTTCCCTGTGTCTATCCCTCCATGCACCTCTGCCACCTGAGCTGTCTTCCTGTGCATAAACAGCCCTTCTTTCTCCCATGATAAACCTTGTAATACATTATTTTTGCTTTAAATAACATACTTTACATTTTACAGAGATTCAAAAAAATATGAGAAAAATATTTTATCTTTATCTACTATATTTACCATTTATATTGCTCTTTATACCCTTTATAGATTCAAATTTCCATCAATTATATTTTCCTTCTGGTCTGAAGATGATGAATCTGCCCAACTTTTGTACATCTGAAAATGTTTTTATTTGATATTCATTTTTGAAAGTTATTTTTACTGGGTATAGAATTCTTGGCTGACTTTAATTGTATGTCAGTACTTTAAAGATGTTTTATTGTGTTCTGCTTCACACAGTTTCTCAAGAAAGATTTTGTAATTATCTGTGTGTCTCTGTACAAAGTCATATTTAGCTGAGTGCTTTTAAGATTTTCTCTTTATCACTGGTTTTCAGAAATTTGATCATAATAGGCTTTAAATTTTTTCCATGTTCTTCTATTTGGGCTCATTGAAATTTTGGATCTACAGGTTTATAGTTTTCATTAAATTGGGAAATTTTTTCACTATTATTTCTTCAAATAATCTCCCTTATCCCTTTCCTGGGACTCTAATTACATCTAAGTTGGCTACTTTATATCCCACAGCCCAATGGTGTTGTGTTAATTATTTTCACTCTTTTCTTTTGTTTTTGCTTCATTTTTGACAGTTTCCATTTGCAGTTGAATTGTGGTGTTGGCAAAGAATATTGAAGGTACCATGGACTGTTAGAAGAATAAACAAATCTGTCTTGGAGTAAGTACAGGCTGAATGCTCCTTAGAAGTGAGAATGGCTAGATTTCATCTCTGATACTTTGGTCATGTTGTCAGAAGGACCATTCCCTGGAGAAGGATATCATGCTTGGTAAAGTAGAAGATCAGCGAACAAAGGGAAAATCCTCAACAAGATGGATTGACACTGTAGCTACAACAAAGGGCTCAAGCATAGCAAGGAGTGTAAGGATGGTGTAGGACGGGGCAGTGTTTTGTTTTCTTGTACAGAAGGTTGCCATGAGTCAACGCAGACTTGATGGCACCTAACAAATAACACAATTTGTCTTCAAGTTCACTCATCTTCTCTTTTTCAGTGTCTAATCTGATGTGTATAGTTCATTTCAGATTGTTGTATTTGGATCTTTTTCTTATCTTTCATTTCTCTATCATGATCATGTTTTCTTTCTTTTTTTAAGCAACTGAACAAATTTATGAGAGTTGTTTTAACTTCCTTAACTGCTAAGTTCAAATCTAGGTCTATTTTGAGTAATTTTCTCCTTGTTATAAATCAAATGGTCTTGTTTCTTTGCCTGCCTGGTTATTGGGATCCAGGACATTGTAAATATTTTGTTACTATGTATTAGATTTATAATTTTGAATTTTCCTCTGTGTTCTCTCTCCTGGTGCTGCAATGTGTAAATTACCTCGAGGAAATTAGCATTCACCTCATTTGTTTTCCTTCTCTTAGGGAAATGTCTTTACCAACTCCCTCTTTTAATACTTGCTTCAGGTCTCCACTCAAATTGAGATTTGTTTATGGTAATTTTGTGAATAATGGTCAACAGAATTTCTGAATAAGGAATATGATTTTGCCTAAATCCCTAAAGTCATATTAGAGTCTAAGCTTTTTGCTTATCAGTTGTTGTGTTGTTGTTACGTGCTGTCGAGTTGGACTCGACTCATAGCGACCCCTCCTTGGGTTTCCGAGGAAGTATCCCTACGGAAGTAGATTGCCCCATCTTCCTATGTGACGGCTATTAACTTATTTCTCATAGTTTAAGGGATGTTCCAGGTTGTTCCAGTGCATGTAATTCTCAGGAATTTCAAAGACTGGGCTAGCCCTTGAATTTTAGCTGGATTCTTCAGCCAGCTTCTATTTTTCATACGAGTAACTATAATCCTTAACTCTTCCTGAGTTTCTTCCTCTGAAGAGGCAAGTCTCATGATTTCATCAATAAAATGTACTACCTTGGTCCTAATATTTTCAAGCTCAAGTCTCACCTCACTGGATTATGATGATGAATGCAAATATCTCAGTGGCAATACAGCAAATGTATATTGCATGCCATCTCATGAGAATATAATTTGTGCCTGGCTAGACTCCAAAACTGAAATTAAAAGAAGGTGGTAGCCAGGGCTATTATGGTATTTCCTCTGTCCTTTTTCAGTTCCAGTATAGACTTTCCTTATCAGGTACAGCTATAGCAATCAGAGGAACCACCTTGTATAGTCCTTGATAGAGTATTGTTAAACTACAGGATCTAATGTACCAGCCAGACAGGACTGTTAAAACTGAACAGCAATCTTCTATTGACCACTTGAAATTCTGGATTGCTTGATATTTACTATTAAAGAGAGAATAGGCAATTCCAAGTTTCCCAATTAGCATAGCCAGACAAAACTAGTAGAAGGGCCAGGCTTAATAGGTATTTCCTGTGAAAAGACTAAGAACAACATACTTTATTCATACATATAGTAGTCATGCCAATTGTACATTCAGGTAAAGGTGACAAGACCACAGAATAATAATCAACCTAGCCAGGGAGACCTTGGAAAACAAAGTTCTATTCTGTTATGAGTCAGAACTGATTGATTCAATGACAACTAACACACACAGACATACACATCCTTAGTCCTATCCTACTTCGGTTTTTTCCAACACAGAGTCAGCATACACCACAAGTTTCAACTGTCTCCCACATGGATTAGTATTAACTGAACTCACTATCTGACAATCCTAAGAAGTTCTGCATTCTATGTCCATCATTGTATCTGGCCTAAGATTCCATGCTAGGAGTTGAACAAACAGATCTGACTATTCAGTGTTTTCCAGTTTCTATTGTTAAACTGAGGGAATAAATTCTGTCCCCCTTTAAGAATTTTCCATTTTAAATCATGATCCTCATAAATGAATTTAAATTCCTCTGGAATAGAATAGGGAATTTGCCATAGCACTTAGAAGGTTGTGCTAGAATGTCTCTCCCATCCTCTAAAACTTAGTAATGGTTTCTAAATTCCTTTGTGGAAATTCTATCAATTCCTATTTTTTCCTCCTATTCTTCAAAAGTCACCAAAACAATTCTGCTCAGTCCAGCCAGTTCTCTCTTCTTGTTTTTTCGCTTCTCTCTTTTGGGACCCCTTTCTTTGGGATGGCTTAGAATTTTATTCCATAAAGAAGCACTAAGTATGGTAACTAAACCAACAGGTCTGTTGTTGCCTCCTGAATATTCTCGTGCCTTCTCAAGAACAAGATTACATTTGAGGACTTTTTCCCATCACATCATCATTTGGGTCAATGACATTAAATTATGTGTCTTCCTCATAAAGTCAGTCTAGGGTTATTTGTACTCATACCACTCCTGTTACTGCTTTGAGAGAAGTATTCCACTTATTGTTTGCAGAGGAAATCAGTCAGTTACCCTTCTCAGTGTAAGACTGACAAATCTCAGCCTTAACCTATGATGGCAGGCTAATTCTCGTACCATTCAGAAACATTCAAAATGGACTATCATATCATTTAGAAGTAACTTCTTAACAAAAGCAACACTTTCATTTAACCGTTTCTGGAATAAAAATGTGGCTCCCTGACTATTAATCCTAAGAATCTGTATCAATAATTACATCCTAGGCCTTTTCTGGTGTTATTTATTTATTTATTTATTATAAAGCATTCCCAACTCTTAAACAGAATATTTTCAGCAATGAGTATTCACAGACTTTGGTCTTCAACTATCTGTATGATTTTTTCTAATGATCAACAGTCTTAATTTTGTTACTCTGAGAACAAATATATCTTTCAAGAAGCAGAAGGTTTTTCTGTGATCCATAAAACTGGTCTCACTGCTTTTTCTTCAACTACCATCTGCTTTTTTTTTTTTTTTAAATAAGGGTCCTGTTTTTGCCAGGGCTAACAGCAGCCAAAACTTCATCATGTTTTTTCATCCCTTCTTTTTTCTTATACAGTATTGCATCATATAGATATTTCTATGTCTTTAAAAAGAATGTGCCACTCAGTAAACTTTTCTTTAATACTGTTCCTCAGAATTATTTTCATCTTTGTGAACCTAGAGATAACCAACATATATCACACATGTAATGTTAAAATCAGATCTACACATTTATCATTGACATATCAAGGACTAATTGGCTCTGTTTTATACTCTTTTCAAAATTTAATACAGCTAATTACCATCTCTCATCCCTATACAGAGACACATACAAATTCAAACAAACAGTAAAGGAGTATGCAATATCAGTTATACATTATTACAAAGATGGCAGTAAGGTTACATTCTATGGCTCTGTCTTTCCAATGAAGTCAATTGTCTCTCAGCTCCTAATGTATTTTGTTCTATGACAGGAAAAAGGATACATACATTCTTCCATTAAGGTGTCACATACATTCATTACAGACCTACGCAATCATAGAAAACCCAAAAGAGAGAGTGAGACTGACAGAGACAGAGAGAACACTCTGTATAGATTCACATACCAAATAAATAAGTTGTAAGAACTTTAATCATAAGTTACTGAGCAACTTTTCTCAAAAATGAGAACATTTTTTCTAATAGCTAAGGAGATCAACTGCAGGTCTTCTAAATAAGGTTTTCCGCTAAAGACCACACTTCAGCTTCAACTGGTATAGGTTGGAGTTTGGCAAGGAGAAAAATTATGGGATTTGCACTCTTTGCCTTTCTTTTATTGCTGCTCAAAATATGAATTTAGCTATACAGTCTTTCATAGCTTGAGGTAAATACTCTCAAATTAGGTACATGGTTTAGGCTTTGGGAATCCAGAAGCTGCAGGGCATTTTCTGTAATAGGTTCATGAAATGAATGTATTGGGCTCAAACTCTGTGATTTTTCAAAAAGGAATATAATCATAACAATTCAAAACAAGAAATTAAATTGGTTCATATGTAATATCCATATTGGAATCAGATTACCATCTGCCTGCTGTGTCTATGCTAACTGACCAAATGACAGTCTCTCAAACATGATTTTCTCATCATCCCCTCTAAATACTCACTACTCTCTTTATTTTTGATTTTCTGACATCACAAACAAAGTGAGATGTTTATTTAAGTATTATTCAAAATAGGCTAAAATAATTGAGAAAAATACCATGCATTTTGTCAAATGCACATTTTGCCAAATACAAGCTTCCAAAATCCAAAAATTTATTCTATATTTTCTGTTTCCTATGGACCTGAATTTCAAATCCTATAAAAGAACTTCAATTGAAGGACCATAATACAATATAAATTTTAGAGTCAGTTATATATGTTTTTAAAAAAATGATAAAAGATTCACCATTAACCGCTTTATAAATGGTTATAGACCCTTTTTAAACAATCCTTTCTTTATATATAGGAGCTCTGATGGTACAGTGGTTAAAGCATTCAGCTGCTAACCAAAAGGTTGGCTGTTTGAATATAACAGTTACTCCATGGGAGAAACATGAGGCAGTCTGCTTCCACAAGCTTTTCAGCCTTGGAAATCCTGTACTTTAGGGTCACTATGAGTTGGAATCAACTCAATGGCAGTGGGTTTGAGTTTTTTATACATGGCGCTTCCTCCTTCAGCTTGTAACTCTACAAAGAGTTTCCATTTTTATATTCTAAATTATCCTTCCTTTTTTGTTGTTAACTGGTTATTAGTGAAGTCTGGCTACATACCAAAAGCTGCTACTTTGATGATCACCGCTTGAATGTTAGATGATATCATCTCTCGGAGCAAATCTTCCTGGTTTCTCTGCCAAAGGTAAGCTAGAGGTTGGAGATTAAGCCTTTTACACCTATACAGGAAAAGAAAAGAAAAAAAAAAAACAGATGATATCTTAATGTTCTATACTTGGATCCATAGCAATTACTTTGATTTTTAAACATACTGCATCTCTCAAGGATTGAAGCATTTAAAATACTCTAAAAAACATGTTATGCATAATGAAGTTTACATATACAACATAAACATATTTAATTTCCACAGGCTATGCATAAACAGATAAAAATGAAATCTCCAGACAGATTAAAGATACTACTTTTAGTAAGATACTAAGTTTAAAAATCTATGAGAAAGAGCTTCAAAATACTAACAAGTGATTATTCTCCTTTTCAGAACTTCCTTGGGTATGAAAATGTGAAACAAATGCAAAATAGGCAAAAAAAAATTTATTCTAAATAAAATAAACACATATTATTGACTAATTTTATAATACCTAGATGGTATAGTGGTTAAGGCATTTAGTTGCTAATCAAAAGGTTGGTGGTTTGAACTTACCAGCCACTCCATGGAGGAAAAATGAGGCAGTAGCTTCTGTAAAGATTTACAGTCTTGGATACCCACTGGGGTCTCTCAGTCAGAACTGACTTGACGGCAGGGAGTTTGGTTTAGTTTTTGGTTAAATGAACTATTTTTATTTACTAACTTTGAACTATTTTTGATAATTTGGCTCATGAAAAGAACATAATTAAAACATAAGGTATACCTTGTTGTTGTTGTTGTTATGTGCAGTCAAGTAGGACCTGACTCATAGTGACCCCTCCTTGGCTTTCCGAGGTGGTATTGCTATGGAAATAGATTGCCCCATCTTCCTTCTGAGGAGTACCTGGTGGGTTTGAACCACCAGCCTTCTGGTTAGCAGTCAAGTGCCTTAGGCACTAGGTTACCAGAGCTCCCTGAGTGCTAAATATGTTGCAGGGATATATATTTATATTCTTGCTGTAGTAAAAAGAATATGGATGTTTGAATGAAGACAGATCAGGATTGGAAATCTGGCTCTGCTACTCGTTAGCTTTATGTCTTTGGCAAGTCAACTAAACAGTCTAAGTCCTTGTCTTTAGTTATCTAGTCCACAAATAAGAATAAAAATACCTTCTATCAAAGTTCTTGAGAAGATGAAAAGATTAGTGAGTAAAGTTACCCTTTACTATTCCTTTCCTCATATTCCACATCCACTATGGCATAATGCAGAATCTAATCACTCCTCTCCAACACCACTGCTAAGGCCCTGGTCTGAGCCATCATCATCTATGGAGTCAATATTCTCCAAACTTTTTTCCTTGCTTCCATCCCTGTACCTTTAAAATACACAGCCAATGTAATGTTACCTTTTATTTATTTTTTAATTTTATTGTGATTTGTGTGGAAGTTTACAGAGGAAATTTATCTTCCATACAGTAGTTCACATACACTTCGTGTTAAGACATTGACTGTAATCTCCCACAATGTAACACCTCTCCTCCCACTTCCTCCCCATAGCTACCTCTTCCCTATGTTCTTCCCTCCCATGCACTCCTACCCCTCAAGCTGTCTCCCTGTGCATACACACCCCTTCTATTCTCCCATGATTGATCTCTCCAAGGAGTGTATCTACCTAATGCAAATATTCAGCTCATATGCCTGTCTTTTGATTGGGTGGAAGCCACAGGAGTGGGTTCAATTCTAGATCTGAAGTGCAGCTAGTGGCCATAGTCTCAGTGGGTCCACCAGGCTCTATCAGACCAGCAAACCTGGTCCCTTTGTTTTATGAGCTTGAGTTTTATTCTACATTGTTCTCCCACTCTCTCCAGGATCTCCTACTGAGATCCCCCTCTAACTGGTTAACAGTGATAGCTGGGCATCATCTAGTTCTTCTGGTCTCAAAGTTGTATAGGCTGAGGAATGCATAGTGTACCAGACCCTTGGACTAATTGTTTCCATGCATCTTTGGTTTTCTTCATTCTTCTTTGCTCTGGATGAGGAGAGACCCATCATTGCACCTAGATGGGCACATGCAAGCTTTTCAGATTCCAGTTGCTACTTACCAAAGTAGATGTGGAATGATGTTTTTGTGTAGTATGTTATGCCAATTGAGTGTGATGTCCCCTGCAACCATGGTCCCAAGCCCACAGGTCCAACTACTTGCTCCCACTTTGTAGCTGACTGTGGTCAAGAAATGACTACAATCTTGTCCCTTGTCAAACTCAACTCACTGCTGTCAAGTAGGATCCAACTCATAGTGACCCCTCCTTAGGTTCCTAAGGCAATATCACTATGCAAGTAGATTGCCCAACCTTCCCTCCAAGGAGTGGCTGGTGGGTCTGAACTACTAGCCTGGTTAGCAGTCAAATGCCTTAGGCACTATACCACCAAAATTCTTACACAACATATAAATATACTTGTAGAAACATTGTCTGCCAACCCTATACATGGCTATGGACACACGACCCCCTGCACAGACATACCTATTGCTCAGCCTGTTCACCCATATATCCACCTGTAGATCAATGTTTGCCATCACTGACAATGCAGCACTGTATGTGCAAAAGGGTTCATCTTTGTTGTCTGTATCACCATGCACCTCTCTATGTCTTCCTTTTCCTCAGTGCCACCGTGTTGATCACTCACATTTGGTACACTATCCTTCCCTTCACCCAAATCAATACTTGTCTCCACCTATTTAACAGTGTTCCCTCCACTCTACTCCCACCCCTGGTAACCAACAAAGAAAATTTCCTCCCATATATAAATCTTTGCTTGACTTTTACAATAATGAAATAATACAATATTTGTCCTTCTGTCATTGACTTATTTCACTCAGCATAATGTCCTCCAAGTTCATCCATGTTATATGGTGTTTTGCAGATTCTGCATTATTCTTTAGTGTTGAATAGTATTCCATTGTGTATATGTACTGTAGTTTGGTTATTCATTCTTCTGTTGATGCACATCTAGGTTGTTTCCATCTTTTTGCTATTGTAAATAGTGCTGTGAGGAACATGGGTGTGTGTATATCTGTTCCTGTCCTGGCTCTCACTTCTTTAGGATATGTACCTAGTAATGGAATGGCTGGGTCAAATGGTATTTCTAATTCCAACTTTTTTAGGAATTGTCATACTGCTTTCTATAGTAATTGTATCATTTTACAGTCCTACCAGCAGTGTATGAGAGTCCTAATCTCTCCGCATCCTCACCAGCACTTGTTATTTTCTGTCTTGTTGAACTTTGCTACTAGTGCTGGGGTAAGATGGTATCTCATTGTCATTTTGATTTGCATCTCTCTAATGATCATGAACATTTTTCATGTGTTTATTGGCTGCCTGAATATCTCCTTTGGTGAAGAATTTATTCATGTCTTCTGCCTATTTTTCAATTGGATTATTTCTGTTTTTGTTGTTGAGGTGTTGGAGTTTTCTATATATTCTACAGATAAGTGTCTTGTCAGATATGTCATTCCAAATATTTTTTCCCAATCTATAGGTTCTCTTTTCACTCTTTTGGAGAAGCCTTTGGAAGAACATAAAAATTTAATTTTTAGAAGGTCCCATTCATCTACTTGATCTTCTGCTGTTTGTGCTTTTGAGTTATGTTTAATAGTCTATTTATGGTATATGTTAAAAAAAAAAAAAAAAGTCACTGCTGTTGAGTCGCTTTTGACTCACAGCAACCTCTCCTTGGGTTTCCAAGGAAGTATTTCTACAGAAGTAGATTGCCCAGTCTTTCTTCCAAGGAATGGCTGGTGGGTTTGAACTGCCAGCCTTCTGGTTAGCAGTCAAATGCCTTGGCATTATGCCACCAGAACTCCTATGGGACCCCTAAATTTGCCCCTATTTTTTCCTTGAGGAACTTTATAGTTTTAGGTTTCACATTTAAGTCTTTGATCCATCAGGAGTTAGTTTTTGTGTATAGTGTGAGGCACAGATCTTATTGCATTTTTCTGCAAATGGATATCCAGTTTTGTCAGCACCATTTGTTAAACGGATAATCTCTTCCTCATTTAATGGATTTTAGCCCTTTGTCAAAGATCAGCTGACCATCAGTCAATGGATCTATTTCTGTGTTCTCAATTCATGTGTCTGTTGTTGTATCAATACCAGGCAGCTTTGACTACTTTGGCCGTATAGTAGGTTTTGAGATCTGGGAGTGTGAGACCTCATACTCTATTCTTCTTCTTCAATAGTGCTTTGCTTATCCAAGGCCTCTTTCCTTTCTAAATAAAGTTAGTGATTTTTTTCCTTCTTCCCATATCCTTAAAGAATGTTGATAGGAGCTCTGGGGGTGTGCCTAAGGCATTGACTGCTAACCAGAGGGCTGGCGGTTCAAACCCAGAAGGTAATCCTTGGAAGAAATATTGGGCAATCTACTTCTGCAGTGATACTGCCTCGGAAACCCAAAGAGGTGTTGCTATGAGTCGAATCCAACTCCACAGCAGTGAGTTTAAAGAATGCTGATGCAATATGGATTGGGACTGTACTGAATGTATAGATTGCTTTGAGTAGAATTGACATTTTCACAATGTTCAATCCTATCCATCAGCATGGTATGTTCTTCCATTTATGTAGATCTCTTATGGTTTCTTGAA
>NW_006921655.1:8733963-8741277 GCF_000298275.1 Orycteropus afer afer | reverse complement strand
TCTCTTTGCTGGTGTAGATGAATTCAACTGAGTTTTGGATGTTGATCTTGTATTCCGCCACTATGCTAAATCTTTCAATTAGTTCCAGTAGCCTTTTTTTTTTTTTTTTCTGAGTCTCTTGGGTTTTCTATGCATAGGATCATATCATCAGCAAAGAAGGATAGTTTGACTTCTTCCTTACCAATCTGGATGCCTTTGATTTCTCTTTCTTGCCTTATTGCCCTGGCTAGGACTTCCAATACAATGTTAAATAGAAGTGGTGATAGAGGGCATCATAGTCTGGTTCCTGTTTTTAAGGGAAATGGTTTCAGTCTCTCTCCACTGAGAATAATGTTGGCTGTTGGTTTTGCATAGATGCCCTTTATGATGTTGAGAAATGTCCCTTCTATTCCTATTTTGCTGACAGTTTTGATCAGGAATGGGTGTTGGATTTTATCAAATGCATTTTCTGCATCAATTGATATGATATGTGGTTCTTCTCCTTTGTTTTATTTATGTGATAGATGACGTGGATTTTTTTTTGTAAGGTTGAACCATCCTTGCATACCTGGTATGAACCCCATTTGGTCATAATCAATTATTTTTTTGGTATGTTGTTGGAGTCAATTGGCTAGTATTTTGTCAAAGATTTTTTCATCTACATTCATGAGGTATATTGCTCTGTAGTTTTCCTTTTGAGTGATGTCTTTGCCTGGTTTTGGTATCAAGGTTATGCTTGCTTCATAAAATGAGTTAGGGAGGATTCCATCCTGTTCTATGTTCTGGAGTAGTTTGAGTAGGAATGGTGTCAGTTCTTCTCTGAATGTTTAGTAGAATTCTCCGGTGAAGCCCTCTGGACCACCAAATTTTTTGTTGGTAATTTTTTTAAGACCTATGAAATCTCTTCTTTTCCATCACAGTCTGTGTTAGTTTAGGTAAATTATGTGTTTCTAGAAATCGGTCCATTTCTTCTAGATTTTCAAATTCAATGGAGTACAGTTCTTCATAGTATCCTGATATTATCTTTTTTTATTTTATTTGGTTCTGTTGTGATGTTGCTCAATTTGTTTCTTGTTTGTGTTATTTGTATTCTCTCTCTCTTTTCCTTTGTTAAAGTTGCCAGTGGTTTTTAAATTTTATTAATCTTTTCTAAAAACCAACTTCTAGTCTCATTGATTTTTTTCTATTGTCTTTCTATTTTCTGTTTCATTGATTTCTGCTCGAATCTTTATTATTTCCTTTCTTCTTGTTACCGTAGGCTTTTCTTGCTGTTCTTTTTCTAATTGTTGGAGATGTTGGTTTAAAGTATTGATTTTAGCTCTTTCTTCTTTTTTGATGTGTGCATTTATTGGTATAAATTGGCCTCTGATCACTGCTTTTGCTGTGTCCCAAAGATTTTGGTATGTTGTGATTTCATTCTCATTTGATTCAAGGAATTTTTTATTTTAATTTTTTATTTCTTCTATTACCCAGTTGTTATTAAGGAAGGTGCTGTTCAGTTTCCATGTGTTTGCTCTTTTTCCATTGATTTTCTTATTGTTGATTTATAATTTGATAGCATTATAATCTGAGAGGATCCTTTGTATTTCAATGTTTTTAAATTTATTAAGGCTTGCTTTATGGCCTAACATTTGGTCTATCATGGAGAATGTTCCACGTGCACTGGAAAAGAATGAATATTGTGTATAATCTTACCTTTTTTAAAACATAAACGAGATCATGGGATCCCTTTGCTCAAAACCGTCTAGTAGTTCCCCATCATGGCAAATAAAAGTCCTGGAAATTGATATAAATGAATCTCACACTGGTTATCTTCTAGATATCTCTTGCCTCTCTCCTCCAACTCCAAACTGCACCTCAGGTCTGCTCTCTCTTGCATAATATACTAGGCATACTTCCTTCCTTTCTCACTTGTTTTATGCCTTTGCGCAAATGTCACTTTCTCAAAGGATGACTAGAACTGATAAATCAATTAAAAAATGTAGCAAAATGCTTTATTTTTATAAATATTTTATTTTATTTAAAGTAAATAAATGGTAAATTTAAGTGACTTGCCCTAATCAAACAGTAAATGGCTGAGAAGAGATTTCAAACCAAGACAATAGCTCTGAAATCCATCATCCCTGGTAGGTTGCCTCGCTGACCATTAAGCCCACACTGATATCTCTCTCTCTCTCACAGAATATCAATAACCTATTAAATGGAATATCAATACCCACTAAATGTACTACATGTTTGGTCCCTGACTCATTGTTTTGTTAGGTGTCCTCCAGTCAGTTACAACTCATAGAGATGCTATGTACAACAGAACAAAACACTGCCTGGTCCTACACCATACTCACTACAATCACTGCTGTGTTTGAGACAACTGTCCCAGCCACTGTGTCAATCCATCTCATTAAGGGTCTTTCTCTTTGTGCTAATCCTCTACTTTGCCAACCATGATGTCCTTCTACAGGGACTGGTCCTTCTTGAGAGCAAACCCAAAGTATGTGAGACCAATTCTCTAAGGAGCATTCTGGGTGTACTTCTTCCAAGGCAGATTTGTTTCTTTGTCTGACATTCCATGATATATTCAATATTCTTCACCAACACCATAATTTAAATGCATCTGCTCTTTTTCAGTCTTCCTTATTCACTGTCCAGCTTTCACATGTGTATGAGGCAAATGAAAATACTATGGTTTGGGTCAGCAACACTTTGGTCCTTAAAGTGACATCTTTGCTTTTTAACACTTTAAGGAGATATTTTGCAGTAGATTTGCCCAAGGCAATATGTTATTTGATTTTCTGATTGCTGTTGCTATGACATTGATTGTGAATCCAAGTAAAATGAAATCCTTGACAACTTCAATCTTTTCTGTTTATTATAATGTTGTTTTTTGGTTCAGTTGTGAGGATTTTTGTTTTAGTTTTGTTAAGGTGTACGAAATATACAAAGGCCTTGAGTTAGTACACCAAAAGGGAAGAACAAACTCAGTATTTCTCAAGGTGACAAAAAACAAGGAAAAAATTTAAGCCTTGAGTTGCAAAAGTAAAGGTTTTGATGGACAAAATATTGACTCCTGAAGGCTATAGTCTTTGATCTTCATCAGTAAGTGATTCAAATCTTTTTCATTTTCAGCAAGCAAGGCTGTATCATTTGGATATCAGAGATTGTTAATGAGTCCCCCTCCAATACTGATGCTGAGTGCTGTCATTTATATAGTTTAGCTTCTTGGGTTATTTGTACAGCCCACAGATTGATTATGGTAAAATGATACAACCTTGGTACACTCTTTTTCTGACTTAAACCATGCAGTATGCCCTTATTCTGTACAAATGATGGCTTTTTTGTCTATGTACAGGTTCTACATGTGCCCAGTTTAGAGTTCTGAAATTCCTATTCTTCAAAATGTTATCTATAATTTGTTATGATTCACATGGATGCCTTTGAATAGTCAATAAAATACAGGTAAACACATTTCTTGTATTCACTGTTTTCAGCCAAGATCATCTGACATTGGCAGTGATATCCTTCGCTTCATATCCACTTCTAAATCTGGCTTGAATTTCTGGCAGTATTCTGTCAATGAAGTGCTGCAACTGTTTTTATTATTTTTGGCAAAATTTTACTTGCATGTCATGTTAATGATGTTGTTTGTTGTTGTTATGTGCCATTGAGTTAGATCCGACTCATAGCGACCCCTCCTTGGGTTTCCAAGGTGGTATCACTATGGAAGTAGATTGCCCAACCTTCCTGCCAAGGAGTGGCTTGTGGGTTTGAACTGCCAGCCTTCTGGTTAGCAGTCAAATGCCTTAGGCACTACACTACTAGAGGGGTCACCTTTCTTTTTAATGGCAACAAATATGGCTCTCTTCTAGTCAGTTAGCTAGGTAGCTGTCTTCCAATTCTTGGCATAAATGACTGCTACAATCATTGTGTCCATTTTTTGAAACATTTCAACTGGTATTCCATCATCCTAAAGACTTGTTTTTTGCCAATGATTTCAGTGCAGCTTGGATTGTTCCTTCAATACCATTGGTTCTTAATGATACACTACCTCTTGAAATGGCTGAATGAACAATTCTTGGTACAGTGACTTTTTGTGTTCCTTCCATCTTCTTTTGATGCTTCCTCCATTCTTCAATACTTTGCCCAAAGAATCCTTCAGTATTGCAACTCAAGGCTTAGATTTTTTTCCATGATTTTTGTTACCTTGAGAAATGCTGAGTTTGTTCTTCCCTTTTGGTGGGCTAACTCCAGGTGTCTGTACATTTCATTTTAATACTTTGTCTTCTTGAGCTGCTCTTTGAAATGTTCTGCTTAGCTATTTTACTTCATCATTCCTTCCATTTTCTTTAGATACTTTATGTTTAAGAACAAATTTCAGTCTTTTTGTCATGTATGTTACGCTTTCTTTTTAATGATCTTTGCTTTCTTTTTGTATGATGTCCCTGATGCCATCCCATAGTTCATGTGGTCTTCGGTCCTTAGCGTTCAATGCATTAAATCTATTCTAGAAATGGTCTCTAAATTCAGGTGGGATATAATAAAGATTGTAGTTTGGCTCTTATGGACTTGTTTTAATTTTCTGCAGCTTCAACTTGAACTTGCATATGAGCAATTGATGGTCTATTCTGCAGCTGGTCTCTGGCCTTGTTTTGTCTCTTTCCACAGATGTAGTCAATTTGATTTCTGTGTATTCCATCTGGTGAGGTCCATGTTTATTGCAACCAATCACATTATTGAAAAAGATATCTCCACTGAAGAAACTGTCTTGCAGAATTCTATTATACAATCTCTGGTTTCTTTTCTATCACTACAAACTATGAGACAGCCTCCTAGTTAGGAGTGCTTCTTCATTGGGCTTTTTAACTTTCATAAATAGATGCCACCATGGATATGAATTTATCCATAAATATGGATTTTTAAACTAAATAATTTTCAGAGAATACAACCTAAAATTCATTGCCATTCAAAGTTGCTGAGAATAATATGTCTAATGTATAGCTTAAGGAATATGCAGGCCATCCCATTTGGAGATCAGTTGTGATGAAATGGAGGTAGGCACAATGCAAGGAAAGGCACAATGTAAGCTTTTATAAAATACACATGCTTGATTTTCTGTCTCACTTCCACCTCCATCTTCCATTCTCTAGAGATTCTGATAACCCCTCAGACTGTGAGACTATTATGTTTCCTTTCACTTAACTATGCATTACTCTAATTTCCCTACATTTTCTTTTAATATTCTTTTTGTTTTATTTTGTTTTTGGTAACTGTCTCAAATACATTGTAGAATTTGACAGAAATACAAAAAAAGAAACATATTTTCAAGTTCATTAATACAAAACTTTCTAATGAGTCAGTATTAACACTTCATTGTCAATAATAGAAAACTTACATATATACAATACTCACCTCCCCTTCATATCTTTTGAATGAAAAATAATCACTTATTACCAGGGCAGCTTGTGCTCAAGGTTAATACTGGAGGTCCACAGTTCTTTTTTTTTGCTAATATACTTAAATGGAAAATCTCTATATATTTTATTTGTCCAAATGATAAATTAAAACTGAAAACTGAATGAACTCAGATGGTGTTTTTCTAAACCAATATTAAATAATCACTATTATTATTTGCCCTTATGATTTTAGAATAGATGAATGGAATTTAGTATTTGGTATTTGTAGATACAGCTAAATTTCTTACTAGTGCTACATCCTATGGTGGTAAGAGAGTGGAACAATAATTTTAAAATTCTTGAAAGCTGAATGGCTATCGATATAAGTATTTCAAACCAACTAATATCATTGTCCAACATCTGAGTTCTATGAACCAAAGACAGATATCTTCAATAAGCTCCATTTTTCCCTTTAAAATATCACTGTTTTCCTTCTATTAGTTCCCTATTTTCACTACAAATGATAATGAATTAAAAGAGATTATTTAGGTATACTGAATAAATTAAGAAAATATTTAAGATAGTATTTTTTTTTTTACTTTTTAAATGTTTATATCAATATTTTATTATATCATTTGTTTTTCCCAATAGTAAGTAAGTTAAGAAACTCTCATGTATAATCTAGTGGCAGGAAAAAAGCATAATATGATGCTTTTATCACTTAGGTAGATATAAATATTTGATTCCATGGGGCATGTATAATACAACTATTTATTATTTGGATAAAATTATTCATTTTTCATTTATTCACATTCTTAAAATACATTTACTTTAAAAATGCAGGACATATTATTCTCTTACACATTTTCTACACGACCACGCTGATAGTCAGAAAGTACAGCACCCACTGATACTCCCTCTACTTCTTCTTTTTCCTGAAAATAAAGAAAAAATATGTAATTTTAAAAAGAAATAAACACATGGCTCTGTGTTATGTTTCAAAAACTACAAATGAACCGTGTCTCATCTTGGAAACCACCTTGAAACAGAGTAGATTAATTTGCATAAAATACAATGCACATTCAAGAAAAAAAAGTACATGTGTGTTAAATTATGTCATCCTCCCAGCTATGAGGAAAATAATTATTCATTATACTTTTTACTTAAAATCTCAAATAAATAGAGTCCGTTTTCCATGGAGAAAGCAGAGACTTACATAGTATTTCCAAAACTCAGACTAATATATTTTTAAAGATTTACTGATGTTTGATAGAAATTTTTGTGAAATTTCTATTTAAGAACAGTATTTTGCTAACTTACGAATAACTACTTTTTAAGTTAAATAACAGCATAAATAGATATGATGATTTTTTATCTGGATTTTAGTAAAAGATGAAAAACAGATGGTAAAGGTATTGCCTGGGAAACAACATAGCACAGTGAATACAGAAGGATTAAAAGTAAAGAAGATTAATCAATGACATAGATGGATACAGACAACTTGAGGATTTGGAAGGACAGGTCTAAAATGAGAATTAATGTAAAGAAGAATAAGATAATATACTTAGGGCAGAATAATACACAATGCATATATAAACGAAGGCACTGTTATCTAGAAAATAAATATGAAGAAAGTGACAGGGTGTGTGTGTAGTGTGGTGATTACTAATAACACACTGAATAAAAATTATTCAAACAGGAGTAAAAGAAAACACATCCTAGCATTTGGAGGTACAGAAGGAACTGCTTCAGAGAAATAAATGCATTATTGATACTCTGGTCTTTCCAAACTTGGAAATTTCTCATCACTTTAATCATGCCTACAAAGGAAAACAATAGTATTTCACATAAAACAAAAGTAATACTTTACACAAATATTCAGCATATACTAAAACAACAGAAACAACGGAAATGATAACAAGATTCATAAACATAACGAGCTCAGCAC
>NW_006921655.1:8719854-8729156 GCF_000298275.1 Orycteropus afer afer | reverse complement strand
AAAAAAAAAAAAAAAAAAAGGAATGCTTTAATCAATACTGAAAAAACCCTGTGTGTCCTAAAAGGATGCCTAAATAAATAAAGCACAACAGGAATCACTCATGTCTTTGGAGATAAAGCAAATTTAATATTTTACCTCCAAAATGATACAGAAATATCTGTTTAAACCTCCCCAAAATAAAATGATTCTTTCTATCAGATAAGGTTCCAAGAAAAGAGCTATTTGTGAGAACATTTGCTTATAACCTTTGTCTAACCTTCCAACTCATTTTCTTTTCATAAAAGTCACTGTACTCAGTAGAAAAAGTCAAGAAATACTGTTACGCATTAAATGCAAATATGGAATACATCACAGAGTAGTGAATAGATACGTCAAAAAGGTCAAAATTTTAGTTATATCTCTATACAATGTAATGGTCTATCTGAAGTTCTGACATAAGAAAATATGAAATATTTTGTGTATTATATGTATAGATCATGAAAACAAAGACAAGAACCATTGATATTTTCATCCTAAAGTAAGTCTAATCACTTAATAATTCACATTTTTTTCCAATTAATATGTATTAATATACTATGATTCTTATTTAACACTCACCACAGCCTTCAGAAGGAGCTCTGGTGGCATAGTGCCTAAGGCATTTGACTGTTAACCAGAAGGCTGGTGGTTCAAACTCACCAGCCAGTCCTCAGAAGGAAGACTGGGCAATCTACTTCCGTAGTGATAGCACCTCAGAAACCCAAGGAAGGGTCGCTATGAGTAGGATCTGACTCCATGGCAATAGCCTTCAGATAATTACTGTTTAAGTCTCCCTAGTCTACATAATCTGACCTGAAGTACAATACTGTCAGTGATAGGTTAATATCCTTATGTCTACAAGGAAGACCAGTTAATGCTTTTATTCAAATTTACACACCAACCACCAAAGCCAAAGATGAGGAAATTGAAGATTTTTACCAACTTCTGCAGTCTGAAATTGACCAAACATGCAATTAAGATGTGTTGATTATCACTGGTGACTGGAATACAAACGTTGGAAACAAAGAAGAATCATTGGTAGTTGGAAAATATGGCCTTGGTGACAGAAATGATGCTGGAGTTCACATGATAAATTTAGCAAGACCAACAACTTATTCATTGTAAATACCTTTTTTCAACAATATAAATGGTGGCTATACTCATGGACTTTACCAGATGGAGTACAAAAGAATCAGATTGATTATATCTGTGGAAATAAGGTGATGAAGAAGCTCAATACCTTTAGCCAAAAAAAGGGCAGAAGCTGACTGAGGAACAGACCATCAACTGCTCGTATGCAAGTTGAAGTTGAAGCTGAAGACAATTAAAACAACATTCAGTATTTCTCAAGCTGAAAGGACAGAAGAAAAAATTCAAAGCTTGAGTTGCAATACTGAAAGATTCTATGGGCAAAATATTGAATGATGCAGGAAACATCAAAAGAAGATGGAAGAAATACACAGAGTTATTGCACCAAAAAGAACTGGCCAGTTCTTTCAGCTTGAGAAACACTGAGCATGTTCTTCCCTTTTGCTTTTCTAACTCCAGGTCTTTGCACATTTCATTATACCTGACTTTGTCTTCTCAAGTTGGTCTTTGAAATCTTCTGTTCAGCTCTTTTATCTTCTATTTCTTCCATTGTCTTTAGCTACTCTCTGCTCAAGGGCAAGTTTCAGAGTTTCTTCTGACATCCATTTTGGTCTTTTCTTCCTTTCCTTTCTTTTTAATGAACTTTTGCTTTCTTCATGTATGATGTTCTTGATGTCATCCACAATTCATCTGGTTTTCGGTCATTGGTGTTCAGTGAGTCAAATCTATTCATTAAATGGTCTCTAAATCCAGGGAGAATGTAATCAAGGTTGTATTTTGGCTCTTGTGGACTTGTTTTAATTGTGTTCAACTTCACTTGAACTTGCCTATTAGCAATTTATGGTCTGTTCTACAATCAGCTCCTGGCCTTGTTTTGGCTAAAGATATTGAGCTTCTCCATCTCCTCTTTCTACAGATGTAGTCAGTATGATTCAGAAATGATTGAAATAATCTGTATCTTTGTATTCTATGTGTGTTCTATCTAGTGAAGTCCATATGTATAGCCACCGTTTGTGTTGTTGCCTTACAGCAACATGCAAGCCACCAATATACGACCAACTGACAGATGAGCAGTAGGCTGCAAAATATAGTTAATATCTAACCTACTCTTTGTGGTCCATTGTGTGTCCAGTAGGCAACCTTCAGACTATTATTTTGGTTGCCTTATTAGTTTCCAACCCTGAAAGATTAAGCAAATGCATCAAAACAAGTATTTTTATCTGTGTAACATAAGTGGCTTATTTTATAAAGTAATAAATTGGAATTCTGGTTTATCTACCAATATATATGTGTTTGATTGGTATTAGTCTATACTAGAGAGACTGATAACTTCTTGGAACACACTAAAACTGAAGTTTTTAACATGGAGAGCTGTAACACATCACTCAACAAGGTAATACTACCAAATTTAAGCAGCCACATACCCAGTCTCTCCCAATGGCACTGCTAATTGTCCTGTCATCATTCTTTAAGTTTTATATTTATAATTAAAATAGCTTCCCAAAAATGTTCTACTTGTCCATACTATATACAAGTTTCACAAATAATATTATCCTTCCCCTTGGGGACTTCAGGCACTAAAACTAAGTAATAAGGAAAAGTGACATGAAAGTAAAAAGTTGGAGAATGTTTCATAAAGGAGGTAGCTTAGGGTCCCAATCTTTGAGGACATACTTCATTTTTTTGTTTGCTGAGAAAGGAAAGGGAGTTGGGTGGAGAACAATTCAAAAAGTGAAGAAGATAAAACGTGGCCAAAATAAAATAAAATAAAATGCTTCATATACTAAGGGAAGGTCAGCACTATGGAATAGCTGAAGTTGAAAGCACCCATCAAGAAGTAGAAGCACAAGAGACTGGAAAAGCAAATTGAGACCAGATTGGTAAGACATGTGGCTTGCATCCCAAAGACAATGGAGTACCCCTAACCAGAAGATTTCTTTTTTTTTTTTTCCCCCTAAATCAAAGCTATTGAGGTACAATTAATGTATAATAAACTATATCCACTTCAAGTGCACATTCCAGGAGTTCTGACGATTTATATACCAGTAAAACTGCCACCAGAATCCAGATACAGATTATTTCAGTCATTCCTGAAAAACTGTGTTCCTCTGCAGTCCAATTGTCCCTTTGTCCATTTCAGGAAACTACTATTCTGCATTTTGTCACTATACATTACTTTCTATTCTCTAGAATTTTATACAGATGGTATCATACAGAATCTATCGTTTTGTTTCTAGCTTATTTTACTCATTATATTATATATCCATAGTTCAAGACCTTTTATTCCTTTTTATCCATGGTATGGATTACCATGTTTTGTTTATCATTTACCTATTTATCTGTTTACCTCTTGATAGATATTTGGGTTATTTCTAGTTTGGGCTTCTTATGAATAAAGCTGCTATAAACTTTCCTACATAAGTCTTTTTGTGGACATACGTTTTCATTTCTCTTGGGTCAGTGTAGGATTTTAAGATGTGAGATTTGATTAGATATTTGCATATAGAAAGATAAACCTAGTGACAATGTGAACGACAAGATCAGAGTACAGAAAGAGAAGGAGCCTAGTCTGAAAGAACTGAAGCATAAGAGGCCAGATTCAAGTAATAATTTAGAGACAAAATTAATAGAAGATGGGAGCCAAATGAACAGAGACAAGAAACATATGTAAAGGGTAGGACCTAAGATCTTAGTTTAAGTGACATTAACTAAAAAAGAAAATACCCATGTTAAAAGAAAAAAAAAATTAGTTTATTTAGCTTTGTATATGTTTTCTTCAGTATGTTTACAAAGTAGATAAGACTATTAGGTACACTGAATACAACTTTAGTGCTCAAGAGAGTAGAAAAAGTGGGTATTATCAGTATACAGGAGAACTTGAAGCAGAGGAGTAAACCAGATCCTAAAGAGACAGGACACTAAAATGAGAAGAGGGCTGATTATAAGATGACAGGGTGTATGAGTAAATAAGAAAAAGGAAAAGAATTCAGTGAAAAGAATGGTCATAATAACAGAAAGTAATGGTGTTTGCACAAAGACAGCATTTTCATAAAAAGGGAAGGATAAAGTAACAATATTACCAAGTACCTAGTATGAGTTAAGGAGCTCTAGTGGCCTAGTTGTTGTTTGCCGTCGAGTCAAACCCAACTCATAGCGACCCCTCCTTGGGTTTCCGAGGCAGTATCACTACGGAAGTAGGATTGCCCAACCTTCCTTCCGAGGAGTGGCTGGTGGGTTTGAACCGCCAGCCGTCTGGTTAGCAGGCAAGTGTCTTAGCCACTATGCTACCAGAGCGTAGTGGCTAAGGCACTTGACTGCTAACCAGCAGGCTGGCGGTTCAAACCCACCAGCCACTCCCCGGAAGGAAGGTTGGGCAATCCTACTTCCGTAGTCATACTGCCTCGGAAACCCAAGGAGGGGTCGCTATGAGTCAGGGCTGACTCGATGGCACATAACAACAACAACAACAGTGGCCTAGTGCCTAAGGCATTTGATTGCTAACCAGAAGGCTAGTTATTCAAACCCACCAGCCACTCCTCAGTGGCAATCTACTTCCATAGAGATACTGCCTTAGAAACCCAAGGAGGGGTTGCTATGAGTTGGATTCAACTTGACAGCAGAGTTTAGTTTTGGTTTGGTAGTATGAGTTAAGACTTGTGCTATGTACTTTATATGTCTTATCTCAGTTAATCCTCATAACAATGCAGAATACTGTTAAACTGATTTTATCTGAGAAAAGGAGATTGACCCCATTCAAGTTACATAGTAAGTAGAATCACTGACCTTAAAATAATGTCTGTTTCCCAAGCACAACTTGTGCTCTTTCTTATATACATGATACCACATACTATGTTGTTGCTGTTGTTATGTGCCATGGAGTCCGAACCAACTCATAGCGACCCCTCCTTGGGTTTCCGAGGCAGTATCACTACGGAAGTAGATTGCCCCATCTTCCTTCCAAGGAGTGGCCGGTGGGTTTGAACCGCCAGCCTTCTGGTTAGCAGTCAAGTGCCTTAGCCACTATGCTACCAGAGCTCCCATACCACATACTATAGGAAGTTTAAAAAAGATCACTGGCTTTTGTAATTAGGAATCTGGTGATGACTACTGTGATGGAAATTATAGTCATTTTTGAAAGAATCAAAAACAAAACATTTGAAGGGAAAAGACAAAAATCATTGCTAAATTCTTCAAACAATGAACTCCAGCTCCTAAGTGAAATAAGTATGATTAATCAATCAATGAATACCTCTCGTCAAATTCAACAGTATTGTGAGAAATTTGGAAAGTTGAATACATTTTAAGTAACATTATAATAACATTATAATCATCAAGTTGACCGAAAGCTAACCAAGTAGTTAAGATCAAAGGGAGAGAAAAAAGTTTAAAATAATATAATGTCAGTAAGAGAGACATTAGAGACAAAGAATGGACCCTAAATAGCCTGGCACATTGCTAAGTCACAGAGCTTTCTCAGACAAAAGTGGAAACCATTCAGCTTTGGCCATCCGGCTTAGGCCATCATGACTATGAATGATGGATGTGTAAGTTCAAATCGGGAAATAATAAAGTCAGCAATAGTATCACTGAGTACTAGAAAAAGCAGTATATAATGTCATTGAACATTTATATTAGTTACTGCTCTCAACAATGCTCTGGGTAGATTATCATTACTACCCTCATTTTATAAACAAGGGGGACTCTAAGAGATTCTTACAAAGTCAGTTATTACCAGATTAGAAAAGTAGACACAGGTCCATTTGTTGCTTACATTCCCCCCCCGACCCCCACCCCACCCCAATCTTTGGGACTGTAAAACAAACCTGCAAGATTACTGGGAAGCTAGTCCAGGCAGCTATCTGACCTACACTGTCAATCATAAAACAGAAAGGGCCCTTGTAAAAGCAAACACATCTACACACTCACAAATTGGTACAGACATAGCTTCATTATTGCTATTATTTTCATACTTTCTTGTAGACTAAAAGAGAGTTATACCAAGGATTTACTCAGGAAGAAGTAATATGTCAACACACTGTTGAAGAAACCAAGGACTGAATACAGACAGATAGCCATACCTCTCAAAATACATTTTTAATTGCTCTGGTGGCATAGTGCCTAAGGCATTTGACTGCTAACTAGAGGGCTGGCTGATCAAACTCACCAGCCACTCTTTGGAAGGAAGATTGGGAAATCTACTTCCGTAGTGATACTGCCTTGGAAACCCAAGGAAGGGTTGCTATGAGTCGAATCTGACTCAATGGCAGTGAGTTAATGTGGAAGAAAAGCCACAGCAATTTCTAGGCTTCTATACTGCAGCTGAAAGTACTGGGTAGCAAACAGCTGATTTATGAAAGACTGTGCCTGTGTGCATGCACTCACATTCTGTACATGTATAAATAAGTCCAGTCCTTAATCTTTTAATGAAAGTGGTAGGAATTCTTAGTTGTGAGCATTTATTTTAAAGGAAAGAAAGACCCAAGGCCACTCTCGCACACTGCTGACAAGAATGACTTACTCTGGAGAGTAGGATTTTGGGGTGAATGAAAGTCAGCAAGAAAGAGAAAGACCCTCCATGAGATGGGTTGACACAATGCTGTAACAATGGGCTAACAGATTACAACAAATGTGAGGATAATGCAGGACCAGACAGTATTTCCTTTTGTTGTACACAGGGTCCCTATGACTCAAAATTGACTCAATGGCATCTAACAACACTTACTTTGGACATGCTATCAGGAGAGATCAATTCTTAGAGAAGGATATTCATGCTTGGCCAGTGAAAAAGAAGGCAGCTTTCAATGAGATGGACTGACATAGTAGCTGCAACAAATGGCCTCAAACATAGCAATCACTGTGATTATAGTGCAGGACTGGGCCACATTTTGTTCTGTTGTACACAAAGTCACCATGAATCAGAACCAACTTGAGGGCACCTAACAACCCACTGCTGTCAAGGTGATTCCGACTTGTTGCAGCCTTACAGGACAGAACAGAACTGCCACCATAAGGTTTTCAAGGCTGCAACTATTTTACAGAAGCAGGTTGTCTCATCTTTCCTCCAGAGAGCAGCTGGTGGGTTCGAACCACTGACCTTTTGGTTGGCAACCGAGCACTTAATCACTGTGTCATCAGGGCTCCTCACTTAACAACAACATATAATTTTATTATCTTATACTGATGAGACTGTGTAACCATTCTGAAAAGCAAGTTTGCAATGCACTTCAAGGATCTTAATTATATTCATTCTCTTAGACCAAGAAATTTCATATTTCACTTCTAGTAATTAATCTAGTCTATAAAAATAATTGTAAGTGTTCACAAAAGTTTACATATAAGGATATTAATCATGTTTACATTTTACATATGTATGTAAATATACACACATACACACAAATTGGAAAAGCCTAATATCACAAGCAATATAACAATGGTTGAATAAACTGTGGTACATTTAGGAGAGAAAACAAAGCAGCTATTAAAAACTGTTAAGTATGGAGGATATTTAATACATAAGGAAATACTTATGATATAAACCCAAGAGAAAAAATCCCTAGAGTATATGCTAAAATGGATATTTCTGAAAAGAAACCAGAAGTAGACCAAATTGTAAAATTATTTCTGAAAGCATATTTGATTTTTACCATTTTATTTATTTACAACTTTATACTTTGTTAAACACATGTGTTACTTTCTCTTCAGGGAAAACATCATTAAAAATACATCTATGCTATAAAAAAAAAAATATATATATATATGTGTGTGTGTGTGTGTGTGTGTGTATGTGTGTGTGTCCATTTACACGTCTCTTATCCTATGTGCTGGTAAACAGATATAATTGTCCATGCATTTATTAAATAGTACCTTAAAAAGGAAGAATCCCTGGAGGATGCAAATGGTTAGGTATTTGGCTACTAACCCAAGGTCAGCAGTTCAAATCTGCCAGAGGTACTACAAAAGAAAGGTCTGGCAATCTACTTCCAAAAGGTCACAGACATTGAAGACTCTAGGAAGTGCAGTTCTATTCTTAAGCACATAAGGTTTGCCATGAGTCCGAATTGACTCAACAACATCTGGTTTGGTTTTGCTTTTTTACTGTTAGACAGGTTCTATACTAGGAAGGGGGAATACATAAAAATAAACATACTTGAAAATAAAAGAGTCTCAGACATTAAGAAATTAAAACTAGAAATTAGATTAAACTTAAAAATAAACATACTTGAAAATAAAAGAGTCTCAGACATTAAGAAATTAAAACTAGAAATTAGATTAAACTTAAAAATAAACATACTTGAAAATAAAACAGTCACTGATGTTAAGAAATTAAAATCTACTGGTAAGGTGGGCAGGGGAACGGACATGTAAAGAATTAAGTTAAATATGTGACACACAACAATACAAACTATGTTGTCGTTAGTTGCCATTGAGTTGATTTCCACTTACAGTGACTCCATGTGACAGAATAGAACTGCCCCACAGTTTTTTTTTGGCTGTAGTCATTACAGAAGCACATCACCAGGTCTTTCTCCCACACAGCCAATGGACGGGCTTGAACCAACTCACTGCCATCGAGTTGTTTCTGACTCATAGAAACCCCCATTGGGTTTCCAAGGTTATAAATTGTATGGAAGTAGATCGCCTCATCTTCTTCCTGCAGAGCGGCTGGTAGGTTTCATCAATCACCTTCTGGTTAGCAGTAAAATGCCTTATACACTGTGCCACCAGAGCACTTTCATTTGTGCCACCAGGGGTCCTTATATTGAATGTAACAGGCCACAAAGGAAGGGATTACTGTCTAGGAGATGACATCAGGAAATACTATTTGGTTTAAATTATATTTCAGACATTGAGCAGTCAAAATTATGCTCCCTAGCCCTGGCTGACTATATAGAAAACAAATGAATAATAGATAACAACTCCTACTCCTATCTTCCTATTAAAAAAAAAAAAAAAAAAGATTCAATGCCGACGGGTCAATTCGACTCAAAGTGATCCCTCCTTGGGTTTCCGAGGTGGTATCTCTACGGAAGTAGATTGTCCAATCTTCCTGCTGAGGAGCAGCTGGTGGGTTTGAACCTCCAGCCTTCTGGTTAGCAGTCAAATGCCTTAGGCACTACACCTCCTTAATATAGTATTTATGAACAAAATCTACCAAATGTTGTTGTGCTGTTGTTGCTTTTTTCAAAGAAATAAAT
>NW_006921655.1:8686279-8718978 GCF_000298275.1 Orycteropus afer afer | reverse complement strand
TTAAAGCCTCCAAATTGTAAGAATAAACTCCTGTTTGTTAAGGTCATCCCATTTGTGGTATATTTCTTGTCAGAGTGGCACTAGGTAACCAGAACATATATATATATATATAAAATTTATCAGCTAACACATCTACACAATTCCTAATGATAGATCTCTATTTGGTAGCTGATTGTGTAGTTGAACGTCCCATTTTAAACAAGCAATCAATAAGGGCCTAATATATTCTAATCCTGTTTTAATCACCAGATGTTCATAGACCTGCCCGTAAGAGTTATAACCTAAATAAATCCTAGAGACTTACTCATGACTACTGTTAAAACCAGTGCACTAAAGTATTAGGAACATATATACACATGAGAATCGAAATGGAATTCTCTTTGAAATATATCCAAAGTAGGAAACAGTGTTCTTATTCATATGCAAAGCTCAACCATATCCTCCCTGTAACCAAAAAGCATCCAATACAGAGATGAAGATGATGAAGGCACTCAGCCACCTGGTAATGGAAACAATTAAGAGTTTAGAAGATTAGATATGTAGAAATCTAGGCCAAAATTAGACTCCATTCACTCAATATTCACTTCTCTCAAAAAAGATTTGTCTCCATACTGAAAAGTTGGTTCACAAAGCCAATAAGATAAATTGAAAATAAGCTGTCCTTTTTTGCAAATGAAAACTAGACCTACTTATTCTAAAGATGAGAAGATATGCAGCATGCATTTATTGGGAATATTATTTTCTTTGAAAAATGCCTCAGTTACCAGTATTATTCTGTTAATGAGCTCCTGCCTGTTGAGAAAAAAATGATCTGCTGAATTTAAAGTGTTTTTCATCTGAAAGGCATTCTAACATTTTTAATATGAACCATTCATTAAAGAAGCACACTTGCATTTTAGCTCTGAGTGGCAATATTTGGACTTCTGGCAACATGACATTATTAAATAAGAAACATTTGTGAATGTGATAATGTTCTAGGGCTTGGATAACTAAACATAAAATTTATATTGCCAGTAAAGTACTAGATGCGTTATCCTTAATCTTTTCAATTCTTAACTTTGGTAGAAACATACAAGTCCAAGCTAGTAAAAATAACCACAGAAATGAGTGCTATTTTATATGAAATCATTTTGAAAGCAATACAGAATTTCCAAGTGATACATTCAGGCATCTGACTGAAAATTTTGTTTGATTTCTTCTAAGAAAGATTTTGTTAGCATTATCAATATGAAAAAAAAAATTCTAAAATGAGAAATGATCACCATCTGGAGTTATCCCATTAAACTGTGAGCTTATGACAGAGTATTAGGTCACTAATTTGAAGCATTATATCACACTTTGTGGGCTGTTTTCTCAATTAAACAGGGAAAAAGTTATGAAGGCTGAAAATTAAATGGCAAAGACTTTGTAGAAGGTCACAATCATCTGCCAGACTTTTCTATTTAAAACTAACACTATCATTTTACTTTAGTTTCCATCTTACTTGTAACAGTGTGAAGTTCTCTCACACCAAATGCAGTCTACATATAAAACTGAAGAGCAGTCCAGGACTACAGTTGCTCTTTTCCTTAAGTCTCCCAAGGTTGCTCTTCTTGCTAAAAAGATAAGGTAACAATTTGAGAGGCTATGTAAAACTCTTAAACCAAAAATAAATAAATAAATTAAGAATAAATTGTTTAAACCTTGGTAAAAGAATAAAGTAGTACTCAAAAAGTATTTGTTTATGAGAACCTCAGTTTAACATAAAATGTTTAATCTGTTTAGAAGCTGCTTTCTGAACTTACTTTCAAAATTCCTAGGAAAACTTCCTTCTCATTCATTTAATATAACTTTCAAAATACAACTTTTATAAATGGGTATACACTGTTCTAAAATTTAGACTTAGACAAGTATTACTAGAAATATAATGTATAAAATTTCATTGTAATAGGATCACATTACAATGTTGTATATCAATGTGTGTGTGTTTCTCTCTGTGTGTATTTATATATATCTCACACATTTGACAAAACCTGATTCCTTGAAGAATAATATCATTGGATATGACTAATGCTGTTACTAAAACTACCTGCTTCAACATTCACTTGCTTACCTTGAATTTACCCAGGCATTATTTGCAAAGCACTACATACATGTATTATCTCATTTGATCATCCTAACAATTTTTCGAAGGAGCTTTTATTATCCTCAGTATACAGATGAGGAAACTGAAGCAAAAAAAGAAAAAAAAAGGCTACGTAATTTGCCTAGGATTGTTGTTGTTGCTGTTAGGTGCTGTCAAGTCGGCTCCGATTCATAGCAACCCTATCAACAGCAGAACGAATCACTGTTCAGTCCTGTGTCATCTTCACAATCCTTGCTATGCTTGAGCTCATCATTGCAATCATTGTGTCAATCCAGCTTGTTGATGGTCTTTCTCATTTTTGCTGACCCTATACTTGATGAAGTACTATAGTCTTCTCCAGAGTCTGGTCCCTTCTGACAACGTGACCAAAGCTATTGTTCTTACTGTTAGGTGCCATTGACTCGGCTCTGACTTATAGCGACCCTACTAGAACACAACTGCCTGGTCCGGCACCATCCTCAAAATCCTTGCTATGCTTGAGCCCATGATTGCAGCCACTCTGTCAATCCATCTCATTGAGGGTCTTCCCCTTTTCACTGACCATCTGCTTTACCAAGCATGATATCTTTCTCCAGGGAATGGTTCCATCTGACACATGACCGAAATAGATGAGACAAAGTCTGGCCATTCTCACTTCCAACTACACTTCTCCTAGTACAGATTTGTTCATTCTTCTGGCATTATATAGTATTTTCAGTGTTCTTTACCAACACCACAATTAAAGGCATCAACTCTTCTTCAGTCTTCCTTATTCATTGTCCAACCTTCACATGCATATAAGGTGACTGAAGATACCACAGTTTGAGTCAGCCACACCTTAGTCTTCAAAGTGACATCTTTGTTCCTTAACACTTTAAAGAGATCATTTGCAGCAGACTTGCCTGATGCAATACAACACCCAATTTCTTAACTGCTGTCTCCATGGGTGATCCAAGTAAAATGAAATTCCTGCCAACCTCAATCTTTTCTCTGTTTATCATGATGTTGCTTATTGGTTCACTTGTAAAGATTTTCTTTATATTGAGGTGTAATCCATACTGAAAGTTGTAGTCTTTGATCGTAATCAGTAAGAGCTTTAAGTCATCTTTACTTTCAGCAAGCAAGGTTGTGTCATCTGCATACCACAGACTGTTAATGAGTCTTCTTCCAATCCTCATGCCACATTCTTCTTCATATAGTACAACTTCCCAGATTATGTGCACAACATACAGATTGAATATGTATGGTGAAAGGATATAACCCCCCCCCACACACACCCTTCCTTATTTTAAACCATGCAGTATCCTCTTGCTCTGTTTGAATGTCAGCCTCTTATTATATGTACAGGTTCCTCATGAGAACAATTAAATGTTCTAGAATCCCTATTCTTTGCAATGTTATCCATAATTTGTTATGAGCCACACAGTTGAATGCCTTTGCATAGTCAATAAAATACAGGTAAACATCTTCCTAATTTTCCTTGCTTTCAGCAAAGATCCACCTGACATCTGCAATGATATCCCTTGTTCCCCATCCTTTTCTGAATCTAGTATGTGTTTCTGGAAGTTCTCTATCAAGACACTGCTGCAACTCTTTTTGAATTATCTTCAGCAAAATTTTATTTGCATGTGATATTAATGATATTGTTCAATAATTTCCACATTCTGATTAATCACCTTTCTTCAGAATGGGCACAAATTTGGATCTCTTCTAGTCAGTTGGCCAGGAATTTGTCTTCCAAATTTCTTGGCATAAATGAGTAAGTGCCTCCAACCTAGGTTTACTCACTAATAAATGGGAAAGATAGAATCTTGTAATTTCCCCGACTATAGAGTTGGTGCAGAATATTCAATATACCATGGGCTGCCAAAAGAACAAACAATTCTGCCTTGGAAGAAGTACAGACAGAATGCTTCTTAGAAATGAGGATGGCAAGACTTCATGTCATTTTCTTTGGACATGTTATGAGGTGGGACCAGTCTCTGCAGAAAGACATCGTCCTTGGTAAAGTAGAGGGAGACCACCAACAAGATGGATTGACACATGGCTACAACAATGGGATCAAAGACAGCAACAACAGTATCGATAGCACAAGACTGAGCAGTATTTTATTCCGCTGTACATAGGGTTGTTATGAGTCAGAACCAACTTGATGGCACATAATAACAATAACATCTACCTTGAGTGAGCCATCAACTGTCCCAGCCCCTGCTTCACAGTGCTTCCTCAGTGTTTTAGCTAAGTGTCCTGTCTGCTTAAAACTTTTCAAGGTCACATCTCACTCAATGTAAAACAGATCCCACTGATTCAGATTCCAGAGACCTAAGAACAGGCTCTGTTTACCAAGGATGGCAGGGACATAGGGGAGGCTGACAATAGGAAAAGAGACAGGTGCTGAGTGAATAAGTGCTGCCAACTAGTGAATAGAGGAGCACAGCACGGTACCCTGCTTACAGAGATAACATACAAACAAAACAAAGAAAATGAAAATCGTGGGCAAGTCACTCCAACATACAATCACCAATTAAATATAAACACAAAAATGTCACAATGGCTCAGAGACAACAAAGCATCACAGTCCACACAAAGAAGCAAAATAAAGCAGGGAAAACAAGGGACCAGGATACAGACCCAAAACACATCCCTGAGAAAGACACAGCACTGGAACTCCCTGATAAGGAATTCAAAAGAATTATATTTAGGTACCTTCAACGAATTCAGAGACAGATCAAGGAAAACACTGACAAAATTGAGAAAAACACAGAGAAAATCCTACAACAAACTCAAAAGACAATACAAGAACAAAATGACAAAATAAATGAAAAATCAGAAATGATACAAAATCTATGCACAGAAATCCAGAAGATTAATACTAAATTTTCAGAAATAGATAACACATCGAATGGGCAAAGGAGTAGAATTAATGAGATTGAAGGCAAATGCCTCAATACTTCTTTGGAAGTGGGATCAATCAGAAAAAAGATCAAAACAAAATGAAGAAAGCCTAAGGTTGACATGGGATACCATCAAAGGAATAACCTATGTAATTGGAATTCCAGAATAGGAAGAGACAAATAAAACCACAGAAAAAAATTGTTGAAGATTTGTTGGAAGAGAATTTTCCTGATATGATGAAAGATGAGAATATATCCATTCAAGAAGTCAAAGAACCCCAAAGAGGATAGACCCCAAAAGAAAATCACCAAGACATATCATCATCAAACTCACCAAAACCAAAAACAAAGAAAGAATCCTGAAAGCAACACAGGAAAAATGAAAAATTCCCTACAAGGGGCAACCGATAAGACTAAGCTCAGACTTCTTGGCAGAAACCATGCAGGCAAGAAGACAATGGGATGGTACATATAAAACCCTGAAAGAGAAAAATTTCCAACCAAGAATTATATACCCAGCAAAATGGTCCCTCAGATATGATGGTGAAATTAGGACATTTCCAGATAAGCAAAAATTAAGGAAATTTGTTAAAACCAGACCAACCTCAAAAGAGGTGCTAAAGGGAGTCCTTTGGACAAAGAAGCAACAACAGCCAACAAAAACTGGCCATTAACACACATGATGACATAACCCAGAACCAATCCAGTTATAGAAGCATCCAAAGTAAATAAGCCTACGAGATTGTAAACAGCGAACTAGAGACATCAATTGACAAATGAGGACAACTACAAACCAAAAAGAGGGAAAAATTGTGTTATTACAGAACTTCTAAATAGTAAGGAAGTCAATACAACCACAAGATAGAACAGACTTTTCTAAACTTGGAAAGAAATTATACATCACAGGGTAACCTCAAAGAAAAATGATAAACCTTCACAACAAGATAAAAAGAGAACCAAAACAAATATCTAGCAAATATTAAAACAATGGCAACAATGGAAGTGATAACATGATTCATAAACAAAACAAGCTCAGCACAGAAAATTTTATGGAACAAAGAAATCAATACCACGAAAAAGCACATAACAAAATGACAGCAACAAATTCATAATTGTCGATAACTACAGATCTGACAAGGGACTTATCTCTAAAATTTATAGAAAACTCCAACACCTCAACAACAAAAAGATTAAAAATCCAATGAAAAAATGGGCAGAAGGCATGAATAGACACTTCACCAAAGAGGATATTCAGGCAGCCAGCAAATACATGAAGAAAAGCCCACAATTATTAGCCATCAGAGAGATGCAAATCAAAACAACGAGACACCGTCTCACCCTAGCACGAATATCAAATTTCAACAAGACAGAAAATAACAAATGCTGGTGAGATATGGAGAGATTGGGACTCTGATACACTCCTGGTGGGACTGTAAAATGATACAACCACTGTGGAAAACAGTATGGCAATTCCTTAAAATGTTGGAATTAGAAATACCATATGACCTACCAATCCCATTACTAGGGGATCCTAAAGCAGTGAGAGACAGAACAAGAACAGATATATGCATACCTATGTTCATCGTAACACTATTTACAGCAGCAGAAAGATGGAAATAACCTATGTGCCTATCAACAGAAGAATGGACAACCAAACTATGGTACATACACACAATGGAATACTAAGCAACACTAAAGAATAATGTAGAATCTGCAAAACACCACATAACATGGATGAACTCGGAGGACATTATGCTGAGTGAAATAAGTCAATCACAGAAGGACAAATATAGTATTAGTTCATTATTGTAAAAACTCAAGGAAAGGTTTACATATGGAAGGAAACTTTCTTTGTCGGTTACCAGGGGTGGGAGTTTCAGGAAAGGAGGGAACACTGCCAAAAAAAAAAAAAAAAAAATTGCATTGACTCATGTCACTTTAGTTTTGTGTATTTCATGGTACATAAATTATATTTCAATAAGATGCATTAAAAAAAAGTTTGCAAGTGGCCATATAAGATGCAGTAACTGGCCTCTCATCATCTGGAGCAAAGGAAAAAAAAAAAGAAAAAAAAGATCCCTCCATTACTTCTCTATCCTCATCCTCTACTAGTCTCACTTACTCCACTATTGGAGCAAGGAAGACTTCTGGGGTCAGTTGAGGGTGAGAGGCTAAAGCTTGAACACAGTCATGAAAAGGACCAAACCCATCTTGAGGAACCAAACCTATTTCCCTAATGAAAAAACTATCAGGAGTTGGAGGGTAAGCAACAGAAAAATCAAAGGAGAAAAAGGAAAACTAGTAAGGCTGGTGGAAAGGGTAAAGGTAGTAGAATGAGGGCTGTTAGCAGAAGATGTGACTTAAAAAGCTAGACAAAAGCCACAACATGAACAGAATTATAAGGTCATATATTTTAGGCCATACTAAAGAGTTTAATTATGTCAAGGAATGAAGAAAAGAAGGAAGGGAGGTTGCTTGACTTTTAAGCATAATGACATAGCATATGACATAATATTTTTCAAAAATTATGTAGAATTTTTTATCAGAAAAGGCTAGGTTAGAAGCAGAAAAACTAGCTAAGAAAATTCTAAAGAAATCTAAGAAACAATGAGCCTCAGAAACCCAATGGGGGTTGCTATGAGTCAGAAACAACTCAATGGCAGTGAGTTTTGATTTTTTTTCGGGGGGGGGGAGGTAGTAGAAGATAATAAATAACATTTTGAGCATCATTGAGTCTTATGTAACTTTTTGTCATTTAATGAGAGATGTCCAGTAGACAGATGGGTATGGAGCTCCAAAAAACTAGTATAAGTGAGTGATATAAATGTGCACATCACTGATAGCTAACCCATGAAAAGAGATGCAATCAAACAGTAAGGATATGTAGATTAAGAGAAGAGGACTGCAACACTTAAAAACTTAGAGAAGGAAGAAACTTGGAAGAAAACTAACGGCAAAGAGTCAGAAAACTAGGAGGAAGGGATTATCACAGATGTCAAGGCCAAAGAAATTTCTACAGTGCTAAATATTACTAAGAGGTTAAAGAAGAGAAGGAATGGGATTTTTAAAAAAGAATATAGTCCACTAGTTTTAGTTCTTACTGACCTTGATAAGAGAAGTTTCAATAAACCTTGACAAGAAGAGTTTCAATAAATAGAAGCTGAATTGAAGCAAGATAAGAAGAGAATGGGAAATGAAAAAGACAATATAGATAAATATTTCAAGAAGATTTGTTGCTTGTTCCACCTCCTACTTTGGCGAGTAGCGACTGGGATCTTAAAAGCTAGCAAGCTGCCATCTAGATGCAACGATGGGTCTCTCCTCGTCAAGAGCAAAGAAGAAAGAAGAAAACCAAAATTAATGGAAACAATCAGTCCTAGCGACTGATACACCATCTGATCTGCAACCTATATAACTATGAGACCAGAAGAACTAGATGGTGCCCGGCTACCACTGTCATTCACTTAGAAGGGATGCAGGAGATCCTGGATAGAGAGGGAGAACAATGTGGAACAAAACTCAAAATCATTTGGAGGAAAAAAAAGAAAAAAGAAGGTGGGGACCAGGTTTGCTGGTCCAATAGAGCCTGGTGGAACCACTGAGACTATGGCCTCTGGCTGCCCTTCAGGTCTGGAATTGAACCCATACCTGTGGTTTCCAGCCAAAGAATGTACAGGCATGTGAGTTAAACATTTACCTCAAGTAGATACATGCCCTGGAGAGAACAATCATGGGAGAAGGAAGGGCTGCTTATGCACAGGGAGACAGCTCAGGGCACAGGAGAGTATGGAGGGATGGACGTTAGGAAGAGGTAACTATGGGGAGGAAGTGGGAAGGGAGCTGTTGCATTGTAAACTGTGGTCAATGACATGAGACAAAGTATATGTGAACTGCTGTATGGAAAGTGAATTTGCTCTGTAAATCTTCACCCAAATCACAATAAATAAAATAAAATTTAAAAAAAAAAAGAAGATTTGTTGCAAACAGAGATGGTACAATTTCTATAAGGGAATGCAGGATCATAGGGAGAAGTATCACGTCTAGTACTAAATAAAAAACAAGTGATATGTACATATTCACAAACCATGTGGGTGGCACCCCTATGGAAAAAATCTGATATGCCATTTCTCAGTGCAGTCTTACATTTACTAAAAAATGAAACAAAAATTCAAGAATATCACAAAATAACAAAAGCTTAAAAATGCTTAAAATTATGGCATTTCCTTAAAAACAAAAAAAATAAACTAAAAAACAATAACAAAAAACCTCCTATCTTTACCATAGTTATAAACTGTACTCTGTCCCAGAAGAGTAAGTTTTTAAAAGGTTTATAACTTTCTTTTGAAAACATGTCCAAAATTAAAGTCATTCTAATTATTATCAGAGCTGTAATTTATTTTCAAAGAATGCATAATTTAAAATGTGGCCAAGAAGAAGGTAATAAAATGAATTATTAAAAAGAAAAAAAAAAATTGGAAACAGAAGATTTGAGTTAAAAGGCTCAGCTTGACAACATACCAATAACAAAAATCTTGTGCAAATCCCATAACTCTCATAAACTCAGTTTCCTCATCCCTAAAATACAGACGGTAATATCTAGCTCATAGGGTTATATGAGGCAACTATTGTTAACATATGGGAAAATGCTCCATTAATCACAAAGCACAATATAGCTAATGTCATTGAGTCAACTCTTCACACTGACCTTATAGGACAGAACAGAACCGTCCCATAGGGTATCCAAGGCTATAAATCTTTATGGAAGCAAAGTGCCTTATCTTTCTTCCATGGAGTGGCTGGTGGGTTCAAACCACTGATGTTCTGGTTCACAGCCCAATGCTTTACCCACAGTACCACCATAGCTTCTGAGCTCCTTAAAGGGCAATATAAATACTACTTATTTCCTCATTAACCTTCTTCATTTCCTCATTTCTCTATTGTCACTTATATCATCTAGGTTCAAAATGTAGAAGTCACATCAAGCTCGCTCTGCTCTCTGTGGTGATTACCAGATGACAGGCACTGGAAATACAAAGCTTCCCCATATCTGCTCACCAAATCCTGCAGATTAAGGATTTCACTACAGTACTCCTAATTTAGATCTGTTCATCTCTCCCTAGAACAGTATCAATGGACCCACCACTGCTCTCTCGACCTCTAATTTCATCTTCCTCCAACTGATCCAACTAAAAGATTTATCTTCCCAGAATGAAACTCCTGCACACCTCCCAAATAAATTTTTCTCTCAAATCTATCTAATATTTATATAGACATATATCTATCTCTATCTAATATTTAGGCTAAATATACAAATATCATACACACACACCCTGGAGTGTTGTTGTTATGTGCCATCGATTTGGATCCAACTCATAGTGACCCCTCCTTGGGTTTCCGAGGCAGTATCACTACAGAAGTAGATTGCCCAACCTTCCTTCCAAGGGGTGGCTGGTGGGTTTGAACTACCAGCCTTCTGGTTAGCAGTCAAGTGCCTTAGGCACTATGCTACCAGAGCTCCCACTGCTGGAAGCACTCACTCATCTATGCCAAAAAACACGGAAGACAGGAGATACTGCATGGATTAAAATCAGGAAAGGTGCGTATCAGGGTTGTATCCTTTTGCCATATTTATTCCACCTGTATGTTGAGCAAATAATCCAAGAACTCTATGAAGAAGAATGCAGCATCAGGATTGGCGGAAGGCTCAATAACCTGTGATATGCAAATAACACAACCTTGCTTTCTGAAAGTGAAGAAGACTTGAAACATTCAGAAATAAAGATCAAAGACTATAGCCTTCAGTACAGATTACACCTCAATATAAAGAAAACAAAAATTGTCACAACTGGACAAATAAGCAGCCTCATGATAGATGGAAAAAAGGCTGAAGTTGGCAAGGGTTTCATTTTACTTCGATCCACCATCAATGCTAATGGAAGCACCAGTCAAGAATTCAAATGGCATATTGCACTGGGCAAACCTGCTACAAAAGACCTCTTTAAAGTTTTAAAGAGCAAAGATGTCACTTTAAAGACTAAAGTGCACTTGACCCAAGACATTATGTTTTCAATAGCTTCATTTGCATGTGAAAACTGGACAATGAATACAGAGGATAAAAGAAGAAATGATGCGTTTGAATTGCGGTGTGGGCAAAGAATATTGAAAATACCACAGTCTGCCAGAAGTATGAACAAATCTGTCTTTGAAGGAATTCAGCTGGAATGACATCATCTCTCTATACCTTGGTCATGTTATCAAAAGAGACCAGTCCCTGGAGAAGGATATCATGCTTGGTTAAACAGAAGGTCAGTGACAAAGGTGGAGATCCTTAATGAGATCGATTGACACAGTGCCTGTAATGATGGGTTCAGCCATAGCAACAACTGTGAGGATGGTGCAAGACTGGGCAGTGTTTTATTCTGTGTACCTAGGGTCACTATTATTTGGAACCAACTCAACAGCAACTATCATACAAGAATAACAGCCCACAATCTGTTCCCAGTCTATATCCAGTGTAATCCTACTCACTCTTCACAAACCATGACGCCTGATGCCTCCAATCATAAGTTATCTCTCCTTCCTTTAAACCCTTTATATCTCTATTCTGTCTAAATTTAGTTGAGGCATTCTACATGTTATTTGGGGTATGTTCTCACTGTTTTATTAGATTATGTTGGTATTCTGAGAGCATGCAGCATATTGTACTTGCAGAGTCAATTCTGATTCAGAGCTAGCCCATGTGATGGAGTAGTATGTCCCCACAGGGTTTTCTTGGCTGTAATTTTTACACAAGTAGATCACCAGGTATTTCTCCCACAGAGCCAAATGGCAGGTTTGAATCACCAATCTTTCAATTAGCAGCTGAGTTTTAACCATTGAACCACCAGGCCTACTATCATAGCCAGCATATTACATTCTATTCAGTTATCAAAAGAATGCATGTAAGTAATTCAGTGAATTTCAGGGATCATATAATAATCAATGTAAAGGAATGGTCATTTATTTTAATTTATTATACAGTGATGTTAAAGTTGTATTTCATAAAATTAGGACTTAGGACCAGGAAAGAGAAATCACTTTTAGGTAAGTAAGAAAATTGGTTACACAAGTGATATAACTTAAAAGTCAATTGGATTTCCAAGGCTGTAATATTTAGAGAACAGATGGTCACATCTTTAGAGGAACAGCTGGTGGGTTCAAACTGCTGACCTTTTGGTTACCAGATGAGTGATTAACCACTGCGCCACCAGAGCTCTTTATAAATGGGGAAGCAGTTAAATTAATAATATATACATATGATAGAGTATTATACAATCATGAAAAATGAGAAAGCTCTTGATTTATTGAAATGCAATTATGTTCAGGATATAGGAAAAGCAACGTATAGCATGCTGTGCAAGTGCGTGTGTATTTTATGTATAGAATACAAAATAAGAAACTGGCAACAACAGCTTATGTTGAAAAGAAGAGGAAATTGAGTAGGTGAGGGAGAAGATACACCTCTGAACCTTTTGAATTTTGACCCAAGTGAAGGCATAGTCTATGCAATAAACAAATAAATAAAATTAACAACATCAACAACAAAAAATCTCTGTATCTTTGCCCTTAGCAATTTTGGCAACAAAATGATTTCTAAACCAAATTATTTTTTTTTTCTCTCTCTCTGAGAGAGAAATTCAAGGGAAATTTTCTAATTAGCCCTGATCTACATATTATTGCCTGAAGTGCTGTTACAATTACAAGTCACTAGGTTGCAAAACTCAAGCAGAATGTTGCCACAAAAACATATGGAACTGCACAAAGGAGAAGCAAATACTGAGGACCAGTTACATTCTTAATTCTTTTTTGCCCTTCATAAACACAAAGTTTAAAACAAACAAACAAAAACAACAGCTAAAACAGCAAAGTTTCAAAACAGAAAATGTATTTCTCAGAATTCTGTTAAGGCTAACCTGCATGTAGCCTGAATATGATATTAATGAATGGTTAATAAAACCAACACACAGTTCTACTTGCCAGTTTTTTTGGGTTTTTTTGGCACATGACCTTTTAATTATTCATTTTAGATCAATGAGAAAAAAGAATACTGATCATTAGCCAAATGGTCTTTCTCTCAACATATATGAATACTATGTAAATATAAAGAATAAAACTAAAGAATTTAAAAATATTTATTATGCATCCATAAGCCACCATTATCTCACTGATGAATATCAGCTCTATAACTGCAAAGAAAAGTAGTAAATGCATGAAATGTTTTTAGTAATCACTGTTCATTGAGAGGATCTTTGATTTCAAGAGTTTGAACATAAAGGCCCAGTCCACAAAAGGAACAGTTAGAACACTACCTCTCAGGCTACCTGCAAACTATCACACTCGGGGGATTTGAAATAAGCTTAAACAATGATCGCCACTCTAGATTTGGTCCCCCCTGAAGCTTCATACTTGTATCTAAGTAATGAAACACTGCACTAGCAGACCTAGTAAAGTAAGTTTAACATAAATACATTTATCCTGGTTCCAGCTGCCATCTATTAAATAGTGAAGAGCACAGAGATAGGATGAAGAGTAACAATTAACAAAACATGAGGATGATATTTTATAGATGTTCTTTCCATATGTTAAACTTCACTCAGATCCAAGCGATTGCTGGTATGATTTTCTAGTTTTAGGGTCACATGTCAACTGTAGGGCAGAGCTAGAAATAAACCCACAAAACAGAAATGGCTTCAGAAGCTCCAGACATGAATGTTTATTTAGCTTCACTGAACTCTCTCTGCAATCAAAGGCTCTTCAAAATCAACACTGGAAAATCTAATTGGAGCCAGTATACTAAACCCACCAAGGTCTTTTCAGCATTCACCAAGATAGCCAACCACTGGTAAACTATTAGAGAAGACAATCCTATTGTGCACAAATTGACTGAATTGAATTACATCTTTCTCAAGTCAAAACTTTTGATAGGCTGTGGTCAGTAACAGAATAACAGGCTTTTCTGATGCAGTTGCTTAAAAAAAAGGGGGTAATTTTAATGCTGTATTTTATATTCTGCCAGATTTGTACTGCTAATATTTCAATATAGTTAATTACTGGACAAAAGGCACCAGAGGAAGCTGAAAATAATTTGATAAAAAAGACAGCCAAATAGAAGGGTAAGTGTAAAAGACTGAATATAACAATAATAGTCATACTGTAAACTGAAAGAAAAAAATACCCTGTGAATTGTTAAAAGTGGTATAAATCAAGCTTCTGACCTCAAAAGCTTATATTTTATCTACAAAAGAAAAAAAGATACATCTTTAGGTAAATGATAGGAGTAAAGGAAAAGAAGAAAATTTTAAAATTTTAAAGAACAAAATATCAAGACATCACTGTGAACAGACATAAAGAGCCCAGAAGAAATAAAGATTTGGAACAAGCGTATGCATACTACATTTTATTGAAAATACACAGAATTTTAAAATTTTTATTATTGGATTATGTATAAAAATAAGAATAATTCTCAACAGACTGAGATGTGTTGTTGTAGGTTCTGTCGAGTTGGTCCCGACTCATAAAGACACTATATATAACAGAACAAAACACTGCCCAGTCTTGTGCCATCCTTTTTCAACAACATAAATAGCAACTCTGCACATGGACCTTGCCAGGAGTAATGCACAGAAACCAATCAACTACATCTGTGGAAAGAGATGATGGAGAAGTTCAGTATCACTAGTCAGAACAAGGCCAGAGGCCAAGTATGAAACAGACTATTAATTGCTTATATGCAAGTTCATGTTATAAAGCTGAAGAAAATTAAAACAAGTGCAGGAGAGCCAGCCTGCAACCTTGAGTATACCCCACCTGAATTTAAAGCCTATCACAAGAAGAGATCTGATGCACTGAATACTAATGACCGAAGACCAGACAGTGGGAGGATATCAAGGACATCATACATAAAGAAAGCAAAAGGCCCATTAAAAAGACAGGAACGAAACTGTTGTCACAAGACACTCTGTAAGTTACTCTTGGACACAGGGTACCCAAAGTGAATAGACTGAGATACCACAACAGAAACGTTTGTTACTGAGTAGTATTTCCAATAATGACTAGATGTGAACCTTTTAGCCGAGATTTTTAACTTTGCTTTATCTCAGTTTTCTCACTTATAAAATAAGACAGCTAGAGTATACAAGCTCTTAGATTTATTTCCAAATCTATTATTTGGATACAAGCTGTTGAGATAATAAATGGAGTCATGCCTAAAGATAGGATAATGGCATAATAGATGATTTGGGCAGGTACATTTTGACTCAGTCCTGATGTGTTAAATCAAATAAATGAAACATGGTCTTACTTTATATGAAACAGATTATCCAAGAATTAAAGGTGAAGAATGATCCTTTAGTTATGGAATATCAGAAAATTTGAAATCTGAATTTTTTTTTTTAAATCCATATAAAAGCATTACATGAGTGCTTTCTCTACTTGATGATTTTAGTTTATTGCTACTATACTACATTCAATAAATGAAAGAAAAAGTAAATTACACTGAAACCAAAAACCAAATCCAGTGCAGTTGAGTCAATTCTGAAATTACACAGAAACTTCACAAAGTCATCAAGATCTATGCTGTGGGATTATTTAGAGGTGAAACTTCCTTAAAATAAGGTCCAATGATTAATTAGGTGCAAGACAGACTGACTTTAGACTCAATTCCACTTGACAGTAATGATGCGTTATTATAGAGAAACTCCAATGTATTTATTTAATCTTCAGAATGTTCAACAAATACAAAGTTGTAGAACACTAATTCTTATAAAAAATAATCTATGAAGAATATGTAGCCAAGGACTATGTAGATTTCCATTTAATAAAGGTTTTCATTTTATAACATATTTTTTCCATGAAACTACTGAAATTTTTGTTCTCACACTGAACACAACATGAGCCTGTCAAAAATGAAAACAAATATATTTGAGAACTGTGACAAAAGACATTTAGAGGTAACACAATACTTTATTGTATCTACAAAGATAAGACTTCTTAATTATGGGTTTTATTTTTCACAAAAGTTGAAATGATTATATTATTCTAGTTTTTATTGTACCCTATGCATATCATTAATGAAAGTAGGGGGGCGGGGAAAAACCTGGAGGCTTACTAACTTAAAATGTACATTTATACAACAGCTACATATCAAAGTATAACATTTATTGTCTGAATTACATACAATTTTAAATAAATCCCCTTTTAATTTTTTTTTGTTGTTATTTTTGTAAAAGGATCTTTAAGGGGGTAGGTTTTCTTTTAAATATTAACTTGGACCTATTGTGTTTTGCTATGCAGCATGAAATATTTTCTGAAGTTTAAAATGAATTATATTACAAAGTGTTTAGAGCTATATAACAAGCATAGTTACTGCAAAGGCCTTACAGCATCAGGGTACTCCATCAACCTAGCACATTCATTCATTAGAGTGGTGCCATCATACACACGTATAGTAGTGATACATTCATTCCTGGTAGATGTATTACTTCTACAGGTCAGGAAAGGGTAATATTTTATAAACGTATGGTACATAGTGATTTCATTCATTTAGAATTTTTATTACCCTGTCAAAGCCTAAAATGAGAGTTCTTCTAAACATTCATAGTGATTTCATTTTCTGTCTCCAAAATGTTTTAAGTAGCCAACTAACCAGTTGTTTAAATTGGTGTGACTACACGGGTTTTCTTCAATTTCACATTCTCACTTTTATCCAGACATCTTAGGGTTCAGCAAAAAAAAAAAAAAATTAGTGATAATGCTTTCAATTTAATTAGTATATTACATGCACTGTAATTATTAGCGGGAAATGTTATATTAATGAATGTAAAAGTTAGCAGTAAATTACCTTGTAGCTATTATCAATTTCCCAAGCTACTGCTCCTTAAGATAACCCTCTCCCTATGGTCCTTTCGGTAATTTTTCTTTGCCTGATAAACATGATGATTAAATAGCACACAGAGCAAACCTTTGATACTTTTTAAATTAAATCCATGCCCAGCCTAAGGGCTGTGTCTGATTTCAACTAAATGTGTCAGTTAATCAGATAAAAAATTATCAGTAACTCAAAGAAACAGCAGCCTTAGGCTTCATCAGTGCCAGGGAAAGCTGAACAAAATAAGACATTCAGACAATATCACATTATGTGTAAAGGTTACTGATAAGCCTATAAACTAAACAGAACTGCTTACTACTATAACAATGTCTGTCTGGAAAGAAATGTTATATTCAACATTCAAATTACCTTTACAATTTTAAAGAAAATAAAAGTAATTTGGAGAAAAGGAAGGGACATATTATACACACAAATGTACAAACATAAATACATACATATGTATAAAAACAAAGATGATAAAAAGATGTAGTTGATTGGGGCAGTGGAATTCTTAAAACTAACATTTTCAGAGAGATTTTATAGAAAAGGAGCTTATTATCACTAATGCTACATCAAGAATTTTACAAAGTAAACCAAATATTTAATACTTCATTAAAGGAAGGTATATGATTTCAAGATATTTATCTAGAGTTCCATATAAAAATCTAGACAATTTCTTAATTATCTTTTAAATCTAGGGTAGTCTAAAACTATAGCAAGATCCTAAATTCATTAAGAAGACATCATTTTTTTTAATTTTTTTTATTTTAAGAGTTTGTTTTACATTCAACATTATGTGTACATTTAGTTTCATTCCTCATTTACCACGCCCAACCCTAACCCAGTCTCTTCCCCTCCCTGCCCAGTAACCCTCTTCCTGTGCCCCTCATAGTTATGCACTACTGTTTGTCCTGCATTTCCTCCATGTGAATGTTGTCCCTCTAGTGCCCCACGGTCGACTGCTCCAAGGGATGCATTTCTATAGAGTATGAAGGTGGGTCACCCTCGGCTGAATGGACTGCATGCACATCTTGTTCACTATTGGGCTGAGAGCCAGGCCCTGAGAGTGAGCTTTATTCCAGTTCCAAAATGTATCCCAGGACCATAGTATCGGGGGTCTCATCAGACTCCATCTGACTAGTAATTCTGGTCATTACTGAGTTTTTGGATTTTGTTCCACATTTTTCATCCCACTCTAACTGGGATCTAGTCTCCAGATTTGATCCTTTCCTGAGTGATTGGCATTGGTAGCCAGGCACCATTTAGTTCTTCTGCTCTCAAGGGCCATCATGGCCTACGGCTGATTGCTTCCAAATGCCCTTGTTTTTTTTTAGCACTCTTCTTCGCTTGCAACGATAGGAGACCATTAGCTGCATCTTAGATGGCCACTTGAAAGCTTTTAAGATCCCAGTTGCTACTCACCAATGTAAACTGAGGAACAAGGCTTTTATGTATTTTGTTGCGCCAATTGAGTCTGGTGTCCCCCAGTACTATGGTCCTGAGATGGTAGATACATTGGATCTCTCTCCCACAGTGTCTGGGTGTCTGTGAGGGATTACTCTATGTCTGTCTTCTGTTATTTCTGAAAGGATTGCAGGTATTTTGTATCACTGGTATCTGTGCAAGATTAGTCTCCACTGAATCTATCCTTGGTCTAGAGTATACTCCTGTTCACAAGAAGACAGATCATTTTGAACCTATGTCAATGAGTATCAAAGGTCATTTGTAATATTACCAATAATAGGATATATTATCAGGCACCTGAATATTTTAGTAAGAGGAGACAAAAGCTCCTATAATTATTAAATAGATAGGCTTGCACACCCTTAAACTTCTACAGCAAATTATGATTTTCAAAGCATTCTCAGATTCTAATGAAGATTGCTTTAATTATGAAAGAAGGCTATCTTGTAAACTTATATATCAATAACAGTTGCAAGAAACTATATCTGAAAAGAATAAAAAATTATCTCTGAAAGACATAATGAGCAACAGTGATGAAAAGTCCATTGATAAAGCAGAATAGGAGCCCCACACTCTTTCACAAAGAAAATTTCAAATTAATGCCTCATCATCTTTATTCTTCTCTTGTACCGTGATCAGATATTCAAGTGCAAGAAGATTCTCATCCCTCTTTATCAGGTGCAACTTTTCAGGAAGTAGACCTGTGACAGGAGGAGAATTGGACCAATTCTACACAAATATAAGCTGCTAAATCAGAGATCCATGCAAATTAAAATAATCCAGTATAATATAAAAGTTACTATCTCTGGATGGATTTCAGATCACTGCGGGTTAAAGTTCTGATTTTAATACATTGAAAAGCTTAATACAGACACTTTGAAATCACTGCTTATTCAAGAATTATCCAAAGTACAGAGGAAGTGGTTTTGTTTTCCTAACTGCTATGCAGCAATTTATACCCTTCAGGAAAAGCCTTTGACGATGGAATTCCATTAAGGGCTAACACTGGTTAAAATTAGGTAACACTTCTTCAAGTCTTCTACACGTTTCAGAGTTCACCAAAGAGCAACTGAAAAATTATCTGAGAGTTACAGATGAAATCCAAACTTTTGACCAAGAGGTGACTTAATTTAGCTGCCTCTAGTTTTCTGCTCTCATCTCATACCACAGCGTTTAATTGCTAATGTGTGCTCCCCTGACCCCATATGTCTTACATTAATGGTCACAACATTGTCCTCTTAATGCTAAATAACTTCAAATCTATGCAACAGTGTTAAAAGCCTGTTTAAATAAAAAACACAACTACTTGTATTAAAAAGTCTAATCAAAAAGAATTATCAAAAGCTTTTAGTTGAGACTCTGTATAATAACAATACTAAGTCCATCCTCTAAAATTAACTGAAAGAAAAATAAGAAAAGTCATTTATTAAAATAATATATTTACTACTGGATTATAAATATAAATCTACTATATTTTCCTGAATAATGAAGATGTTATTCTTGTAAAAAATAAAAGTGAGTTAATACTAAATTTTGAAAAACCAAAATAAAAAGTTATTTTTAACAACTTTCCTATCTTATACTAATAATATAATTTTCCCTATGGAAAATTGGTTCAGAGCAATATACGACTTTAGAATAATGTTAAGTAGGCATCAGGTAGATGATTATTTGTGGCCAAATAAATATGCATTGTTTTGTATTTCTCATTATAAAAACTCACATATTTACAGAAAATTTACTTATAGACAATTTAGGAAATCCTATGTAAGGATGACCTCCATCACTGACTTAATTACAACTTATATTTAAAACTAAAATCTGGCATAAACAAGCTTCCTACGATTTAATAAACGAAAATTATTTTGTGGTGATGAAGTGCCAGTGAACACCTACAATTAAATCTTAAGGCTATATAGGTTCCTATGCCATACAAACTACATAAATAGAAAATACACTTGTGGAATTTTATGAAGGATGACTTTAAAATCTATAGTTCAACATTTTTACCCCTGAATTAATATATAAAGTTTAAAATAAGAACTATAATGTTTTACATATAGAATACTGATATCAGTCTTAAGAATTCCATTAGAGTAACTTTAAATAGGGAAAATTAAATCACTGTATATTTAAAATTTGGTATAGTGCTTGGTGTCTCCATGAGTTGAAATCAACTTGGCAGCAACTAACAACAACAGTGCTTGAAAAAATATGTTCAGATATGGAAAGAATTAAGAATTTATCCTCTCTTTTTTATAAAAAAAATTATTAATGGGTAACCACAAAGTAGCCAATAGTAAGGGAAGAAAGGTTTCTCTTTACAGAATATTCCAGCTAATAAAAGAAATAGGAATGATAGAATTGGAATATCGTCCTATTGCAACACCTAATGATAAGAATAATAAGGATTTCTGGTGGCTCAGTGGTTAAGGCATTTGGCTGCTAATCAAAAAGGTCAGTGGTTCTAACTCACCAGCTGTTCCACAGGAGAAAGATGAGGCCATCTGCTTCCATAAAGATTTATAGCCTTAGAAACCCAATGGTGCAATTCTACTCTGTCCTATAGAGTTGCTAAGAGTCAGAAGCAACTCGATGGCAGTGAATTTTTTTTAAAAATAGTAGACTTATAAAGAATAAACCTCAAAAGCTTATAACATTATTAATAAAGAGAAAGAATCAGATATTATGTACCTCCTAAAACAATAAACCACCATTTGAGGTATTCTTAAAAAAAAAAAATCAACTCTGAATCTGATCAAATCAATAGAATTTTCTCTGATGATGGAAATGTTCTATCTGTACTGTCCAATATGGTAAGCACTAGCCACATGTAGCTACTAAGCATTTGAAAGGTGGCTAGTGCAAGTGAGAAATTTAATTTTTAAATTAATTTTCATTAATTAAAACTTAAATGTATATAGTGACATGTGGCTAATGGCCACCATACAGGATTAGCGCAAAGGAATTACAAATTTACAGAAAATCATAGAGCATAAAGGAACATATTGCACTATCTGGGAATTTTATCAGTCTGTTGGAAACTATTAGGCAATGATCTAGAAAACCAAAAAACCAAAATCACTGCCGTTGAGTTGGATCCGACCCATAACGACCCCTCCTTGGGTTTCTGAGGTGGTATCACTATGGAAGTAGATTGCCCAACTTTCCATCCAGGAGTGGCTGGTGAGTTTGAACTGCAGGCCTCCTGGTTAGCAGTCAAATGCCTTAGGCACTACACCACCAGAGCTCCCTAAAGAAGTTAAAAAACAAAGATAAAATGTATACATTACAAGAAACTTAAGCATATCAACAGATTGCAATGAATAAAACGTATGTGGGAACTGAAAATCTGTAAAACAAAATAAAAACAGCAATTTAAAACATTTACGAAACAACTGGAAATTTGAACACTGACTGAATTTTTGACGGATTAAGGAATTACGGTGATTTTTTTTTAAGGTGTAATTATGGTATCACCATTGTTTTGGAAAAAAAAAAACCTCATCTCGTAGAAATAGATTCTAAAATATTTATAAATGAAATAGGATTTTCTTACATCATTGAAGGAATGATATAACTGGATAGATAAATGAAACAAGGTGAGTTATGACTTAATTGTTTAAATTACCTAGTATACAAAGTCTCAGTGTGTTATATTACCTTTTTTTATATACATTTAAAATTTATGAAAAGGACAAATTAAATAATGAAGGGTTGAAACAGAGAAGAAAAAAAGGCAAGACTTCCAGTATGGGGGGCTTACTATCAGCAAATCTGCTTCTCAAAAAGCAATGATAAAACTGTAAAAACAACCATTTCAAAGTTCTAGAAATTGACTAAAGGTATACACCACAATAAGAAGTAGTTATTCATGAAAAACTACTCAACTTTAGGTAAGAAGAGGAGTCTGCAGCATTCTTACCTGGGGCTGTTCCCATATCAGGGTTTGGCAAACTCTGAAAACCAGCAATTTTCACTGCCAAAGCAGGTTGACTTGATTTGGAGAGGGGCATGGAAAATTCTCAACCTAGCAATGTGTCAGTAATAACTGACTCAGCTAGCCTGAAGTTGCAATCCTGACTGGGTCAAACAATGGATGCTCAGACTCCCAGAAATTTAGCAGGGAGATCAAGGAAGTAAAATAGCCACAGAAGCAATTGATAAGCTCTACACACATATGGTTAGAAGAATCAGGAGAAGGGCCAAACTATTCACACGTCCTTGGCTGACCATTAGCTTATGGAGAGAAGACACAAGAAAGGATAAAGTAGGAAGGCTTACACTGATTTCTGAACATTGTAAATTTACCATAAAGTCATAGTAATCAAGATAATGTGCTGGAGTAAGAATAAGCATATTAGTTAATGGCACAGAATTGAGAGCCTAAGAATAAAGTATTACACTGATGGCCAATAGATTTTTGATAAAGGTTCCAAGACAATTCAATAAGGTAAAGGATAGTTTTCTAGTAAATGATGTTGGGATAACTGGATATCCTTATGCAAAATAACTAATCTGGATTTTTATTGCACACCATACACAAATAAAGCAACTAAAAATATATATCACAGATTTAAAGTAAGAAGTAAAACTATAAAATTTACAGAAGACAATCTGAATGACTGTATTGCAATGTCACCAACAGCATGATCCATAACAGAAAAAAAATGACATTAGATGTCAAAATTTAAAATTTCTGTAGCTCAGAAAACACCACTAAAACTTAAATTTATATAGAGACATGTGGCTAGTGGCCACCATAAAGGCTAGCACAAAGGAATTACAAATTTGGAAAGATAAGTCATGGACAGAGAGAAAATTAGTTGCAAATCATGTCTGATAAAAACTTATATTCAGAATATATAAAAAATCCTTACAACTTAATACATACAACTTAAAATGAGGAAAAATATTTCAATAGACATTTCACTAAAGAAGACATATATATGAATGGTTAAAATGCACATGAAAGATGTTTAGCATCTTTAGTCACAAGAGAAATGGAAATTAAAACCAAAATAAAGTATCAATACTTGCTCACTGTTATTGTTGTTATCATGTACCATGGAGTCAGACCTGACTCATAGCGACCCCTCCTTGGGTTTCAGAGGTGGTATCACTTTGGAAGTAGATTGCCCAACCTTCCTTCTGAGGAATGGCTGGTGGGTTTGAACTGTCAGCCTGCTGTTTAGCAGTCAAGTGCCTTAGGCACTACACTACCAGAGCTCCTAGAGTCTCTACAGTCAAAAAGTCATACAATAACAAGTGGTAGCAAGCATGTGGACAAACTGAAACCCTCACCTATTGGAAGTAGGGACTTAAAATGGTGCAATTATATTTGAAAACAATTTGGCGTTTCTTAAAAAGTTAAATATAAATTTGCCATAAAGCCCAACAATTCTATTCCTGGGGTCTACTTACATGAAATACAAACACATATCCTAACAACAACTTGTATATAAATGTATACAGCAGCACTTAGATATATGAGCCCAAGACTGGAAAGAGTCCAACATTCCCAACTGGTAAATGGATAAGCAAAATGTGGTCTATGTGTACAATGGAATACTATCTAGCAATAAAAAGTAATGCAGTACTGATACATGTACAACATAGGTGAACCTCAAAAATATTATGCCAAGAAACTCAACAAAGATGCAAATGATCTAAATAACACAATCAACCAACTTGACCTCATAGATATATACAGAAAACTCTATTCAGCAGCACCACAGTACACATTCTTCTCCAACATACATAGATCATTCCCCATAACAGACCATATTTTAGGCTACAAAGTAAGCCTCAATAAATTCAAAAACCTCGAATTTTACAAAGCATCTTCTCTCACAATGCTACGAGACTAGAAATGAACAAAGAAAGGTGATCCCACATAATGTGGAAATTATTGAACAATATCATTACTATAGCCTGCAACTAAAATCTTACTGAAGATAATTCAAAAACAGTTGCAGCAGTATGTTGACAGACAACTTCCAGAAATGCAACCTGGATTCAGAAGAGGATGTGGAATGAGGGATATCGTTGCTCATGTCAGATGGATCTTGGCTCAAAGCAAAGAATACCAGAAAGATGGTTACTTGTGTTTTATTGCCTATGCTAAAGCATCTGATTGTGTGGATCATAACAAATTGCAGATAACATTGAGAAGAATGAGAATTCCAGAACACTTAGTTGTACTCATGAGGAACCTGTACATAGACCAGGAGGCTGTCTTTCCAGTAGAACAAGGGGATACTGTATGGTTTAAAATCAGGAAGGGAGTGTGTCAGGGCTGTATCTTTTCACCATACTTACTCAATCTGTATGCTGAGCAAATAATCCGAGAAGCCGGACTACATGAAGAAGAATGTGGTGTCAGGACTGGAGGAAGAATCATTAACAACTTGCAATATGCAGATGATACAACTTTGCCTGCTGAAAGTGAGGATGACTTGAAGCACTTACTGATGAAGATTGAAGACTACAGTCTGCAGTATGGATTACATCTCAATATAAAGAAAGAAAAAATCCTCACAACTGGACCTATAAGCAGCATCACGATAAATAGAGAAAAGATAATTTCAATCTTTTCTCCATTTATCGTGATGCTGCTTATAGCATCACCAAAGACTTCCCATTGCTTGGTTCTACAATTCACACCAATGCAAGCAGCAGTCAGGACATCAGACGATGTATAGCACTGGGCAAATTGGCTGCAAAGGACTTCTTTCAAGTGCTGAAGAGCAAAGATGTCTCCTTGAGGACTTAAGTGTGCCTGACACAAGCACAATTGGTATTTCCAATTGCCTCATATGCATGTGAGAGCTGGACAATGAATAAAGAAGACTGAAGAAGAATTGATGCTTTTGAGCTGTGGTGTTGGCAAAGAATGCTGAAAGTAATGTGGACTGAGAAAAGAACTAACAGGTCTGTCCTGGAGGAAGTGCAGCCGGAATATTCCTTGGAGGCGAGAATGGCTAGACTTTGTCTCACATACTTTGGTCATGTTGTCAGAAGGGACCATTCCCTGGAGCAGGATGTCATGGTTGGTATAGTGGAGGGCCTATGAAAGAGGGGAAGGCCCTCAATAAGATGGATTGGTACAGTAGCAGCAGTGATGGGCTCAAGTATAGCAAGAATCATGGAACTGGCAGAGGACCAGGCAGTGTTTTGTTCTGCTGTGCATAAGGTCTCTATGAGTCAGAGACAACTCAATGGGACCTAACAACAACATATGATGGAATACTATGCAATGGTAAAGAATGATGATGAACCCACAAAACCTCTCACAACATGGATGAATCTGGGGGATTTTATGCTGAGTGAAATAATTCAATCACAAAAGATCAAATAATGTATGAGATCACTTTCATAAAATGTTAAGAATAGGTTTACACACAGAAAGAAACATTTTTTGATGATAACCAGGCAAGGAAGAGAGAAGGAAGGAGAATCACTAACTAGATAGTGTTGTTGTTAGGTGCCATTGGATCGGCTCTGACCCAGAGCAACCCTATGTACAACAGAACGAAACACTGCCCAATTCTGCACCAGCCTCACAATCCTTGCTATATCTGAGCTCATCATCATTGCAGGAACAGTGTCAATCCATCTCATTGAGGGTCTTTCCCTTTTTTGCTGACCCTTCACTTTACCAACCATGATATCCTTCTCCAGGGAATAGTCCCTTCTGCAACATGACCAAAGTAGGTGAGACAAAGTCTGGCCTTTCTCACTTCCAAGGAGCATTTTGGCTGCACTTCTTCCAGGACAGATTTTTTCACTCTTCTGGCAGTCCATGGTACTTTCAGTATTCTTCACCAGCATGACAATTCAAAAGCATCAACTTTTCTTCCGTTTTCCTTATTCACTGTTTAGCTTTCATGTGCATATGAGGCTAACGAAAATACCATGGCTTGGGCTAGGTGCAGCTTAGGCTTCAAAGAGACATCTTTGCTCTTCAGCACTTTAAAGAGGTCTTTTGCAGCAGATTTGCCCAGTGCAGTAAGATGTCTGCTTTCTTCACTGCTGCTTCCATGGGTGTTGATTGTGGGTCCAAGTAATATGAAATATTTGACAACTTTAATCTTTTCTCCATTTATCATGATGCTGCTTATTGGTCCAGCTGTGAGGATTTTCGTGGTTTTTTTTTTTTTTTTTTTATGTTGAGGTATAATCCATATTGAAGACTGTAGTCTTTGATTGTCATCAGTAAGTGCTTTAAGTCATCTTCACTTTCAGCAAGCAAAGTTGTGTGATCTGCATATCTAAGGTTATTAGTGAGTCTTCCTCTAATCCTAATGCTGTGTTCTTCTTCATATAGTCCAGCTTCTTAGATTATTTGTTCAGCATATAGATTGAACAATTATGGGGAAAGAATACAACCCTGATGCACTCCCTACCTGATTTTAAACCATGCAGTGCCCCCTTGTTCAGAGGACAGTCTCCTGGTCTATGTACAGTTTCCTCATGAGCACAATTAAGTGCTCTGGGATTCCCATTCTTCTCAATGTTATCCACAATTTGTTATGTGACACATAGGCAAATGCTTTCACAGCCAAGATCCATCTAACATCAGCAATGATATCCCTTGTTCCACATCCTCTTTGGAATCCAGCTTGCATTTCTGGAAGTCCCTTGTCAATATACTGCTGCAATCATTTTTTTTTTTTTTTTTTTTAAGTTGTGATTTGGGTGATAGTTTACAGAGCAAATTCACTTTCCACACAGTAGTTCACATACATTTTGTCTCATAACATTAACTGCAATTTTCTACAATGCAACAGCTCCCTTCCCACTTCCTCTCTATAGTTACCTCTTCCCTGTGTCCTTCCCTCTCATGCATTCCTGCCCCCCCAAGTTGTCTCCCTGTGCATACACAGCCCTTCCATTCTCCCATGATAGATCTCTTCAAGGAGTGAATCTACCTAATGTAAAAGTTGAGCTCATATGCCTGTCTTTTGTTTGGCTAGAGCCTCAGAGGTGGGTTCAATTCCTGACCTGAAGGGCAGCTAAGGCCATAGTCTCAGTGGTTCCATCAGGCTCTATCAGACCAATAAACCTGGTCCTTTTTCTTTTTTATGATTTTGAGTTTTGTTCCACATTGTTCTCCCACTCTATCCAGGATCTCCCACATAGATCTCCCTCCAAGTGGTTGACAGTGGTAGATGGGCACAATCTAGCTCTTCTGGTCTCATAGTCATATAGGCTGAGGATTGCATGGTGTACCTACCAGTCACTTGGACTAACTGTTTCCATGCATCTTTGGTTTTCTTCATTCTTCTTCACTCTGGACAAGGAGAGACCCATTGTTGCATCCAGATGACTGCTTGCAAGCTTTTAAGATCCCATTCACTACTTGCTAAAGTAGGATGTGGAACAATGTTTTTGTGTAGTATATGATGCCAATTTAGCTTGATGTTCCCTGGGACTATGGTCTCGACACACAGGTCCAACTACTTGCTCCCTCTGGGTGGCTGGCTATGGCCAAGAAGTGACTACAACCTCATCCCTTGTCAGCTCTACTATATACCTGGGAATTCTTACAGAACATACAAACACACTTGTAGAATAATTGCCTGCCAACCCTATACATGGTCTTGGGCACATTCCCCCTTGCTGCAACCATTTTTGAATTATTTTCAGTAAACTTTTACTTGTGTGTCATATTAATGATATTGTTCAATAATTTCCACATTCTGTGGGGTCACCTTTCTTTGCAATAGGACAAATATGGACCTCTTTCAGTCAGTTGGCCAGGTAGCTGTCTTCCAGATTTCTTGGTATAGACGAGGAAGCACCTCCAGTGCAGTATCCATTTGTTGAAACATCACAATAGGTATTCTGTCAATTCCTGGAGCCTTTTTTTTTCACCAATTCATTCAGTGCAGCTTAAGTTCTTCCTTCAATACAATGGTTCTTGATCATACGCTACCTCCTGAAATAGATGAACATTAACTAATGTTTTTTTGTACCAATGACTCTCTGTATCTGTGTATTCTATTCTTTCCATCTTCTTTTGATGCTTCCTGCATTGTTTAATGTCTTGAACATACAATATTAATTAAATTATTAAAATATTAATTAATTAAAATATTGCAACTCAAGGCTTTAATTTTTTCTTCAGTTCTTTTAGCTTGAGAAATGCTGAGTGTGCTCTTCCTTTTTGGTTTTCTAATTCTAGGTCTTTGCACATTTTATTATAATACTTTTTCTTCCTGTGCTATCCTTTGAAATCTTCTGTTCAGTTAAACTTTTATCTCATCATTTCTTCTATTTGCTTTAGCTACTCTCCATTCAAGAGCAAGTTTCAGAAAGTCAGTACAATGTGACAAAGGAAAAGGAAGACACTGAAAGATACACAAGAATAAAGGACAACTACAGTAAATGCTATAACATATACAATCCTGCAACAACAGTGAAAAAACAAACAAGGATTTGAGAGGATTCATAAGTAGATATGTATTCTAACTAGGTATGAAAGGTTGTTCAGGACTCCACTTGTGTGCATATATAGGTATGGATGTGCAGTTTTCTACATATATATTTGCATATGCTGCATGTATATTCACATTTATTATAGGGGGCACAGGCCTGGAAACTTGTTAGATATAACCAAACATCTCACAAGACTGAGCTACTGGGCTTGAAGGGTAAGGATCATAAAATTGGGGGACATCAAGATTAACTGCCATAACACAGTACATAAAGACAATTTCCTACATCCTAGTTTGATGAGGGGAGCTCTGGTAGCACAGTGCCTAAGGCACTTGACTGCTAACCAGAAGGCTGGTGGTCAAACCCACCAGCCACTCCTTGGAAGGAAGATGGGGCAATCTACTCCCGTAGCGATATTGCCTCGGAAATCCAAGGAGAGGTCGCTATGAGTTGGGTCCGACTCGACGGCACATAACAACAACAACAACAGTTTGATGAGGAGTATCTGGGCCCTTAAAAGCCTGTAAGTAGCCAACTAAAATGTAGGTAGTGGTCTTTTCCCACCCGGAGCAAAGGAGAATGAAGAAAATCAAAGATTCAAGGAACTGATTGGTCCAAAAGACAAATGGCCCAAATGAACCACAACCTTCTCTAATGTGACACCATTAGAACTAGATGGTGCCCAGCATTACCAACTCACTCTGATTAGGATCCCAATAAATGTTCCTGGTTAAAATGGGAGAAAAATGTAGAACAAAACTCAAAGTCATTAAAAAAGGACCAAACTGACTCGTCTGATAGAGAGTTCCTCTCAGGAGGAACTATAGAAAGTATTGTCCTAAGTCACTCTTCTAACATGGAACTGAAACTATTCCTGGAGACCATTTCTCAACTGAATAATAGACTGGCCTAGAAAACAAACAATAACGCACATGAGGAATTTGATCCTTAGAACAGTCAACTATATGAGACCAAAAGGGCAACATTTGCCCAAAAACAAAGATGAGAAGACAGGGAAGGGAGAGAAAGTGAATGAATGGAAATGTGGAACTCAAGAGTAGAAGTGGGGAAAGTACCGACACATTGCAAAGATTGCAACCAATGTCACAGAACAATTTTTATGTGAATTTTTGAATAGAAAATTAATATGCTGTGTAATCTTTCACCTAAAGCAAAATAAAATGTTCAGAAAACCAAGAAACAACAATAAAAACATTAATGAAAAAATTCCAGACACACAAAAAACTATATATTGCCTGATTTCATTTATTTAGAATGTTCCGAAGAGGTAAATCTATAAAGACAGAAAGCAGATTAGTGGTTGCCTGGGGATGAGGGATAGAAGGAATAGAGACTGAATGTGTGCCGATTCATGGGAGCTCACTGGGGTAACGGAAATGTTCTAAAGCTGGTTGTGGTGATGATTGCATATTCTATATAAAAAAAATTACTAAAAATCATTGAATTGTACACTTATAATGGGTGAATTTTATAGCATGCTGCAAATTATGCCTCAATAAAACTGTTTAAAAAAATAACCAGCAAGGGGTAGAGGATGGGGAGATATGGATGAAACAAGTTTGGCAATATATTGATAACTGTTAAAAATGGGTGAGTTAGTTACCATTCTTGTTTAAAAAACACATATTTATTATTTCAGTCTCTGTGCTTCAGGAATCTAGGCATAGTGTACCTGAGGCTTCTGGCTCAAGCTCTCCCATGAAATTACAGTCACGCTGTCAGTCAGGGCTGTGATCACATTTGAAGACTAAACTAGGGAAAGGCCTACTTCCACGCTCACTCACAGTACCTTGAGGGCTATTTGTTGGAGGGTGTTAGTTTTCCACTGGTTATTAGTCAGAGGCCTTCTTTAGTTCCTTCCCATTCAGGCCTCTCCATAGGGAAGATTCCAACATGGTGGTTGGCTTCCTTCAGAGTGAGGAGTGAGAGAGCACACACACAGAAAAAGCATACAAGATAAAACCTACAATATATTTGTAATCTACTCTCAGAGTGAAATCCCTCCACTTTTGCTGTATTCTGTTGACTAGACAGGAATGATTAGGTCCAGCCCACATGCAAGGGGAAGAGATTACAAAGGATATAAATACCAGGAAGCAGGGATCACTGGGGTGTGTTTGGGGCCATCTTAAAGGCTGCCTACTACAACAGGGAATGGGTAATGGAGTTTAGTATACTATATCTTCTCCTTTTGTGTATATTTGAAATTTTTCATAATAAAAAGCTTAAAAAGATGGAGAAATTATTATTTGTAGAAATTAAATGCAAGTAAGCATCTCTTATTTTTAACACATTTGGTAAGTTTCTACAAAGTAGCAAAATAATGAAAATGTCATTTAATAAAAAAGTAATAATTATTTTACTATTTATTGATAACTTACCAAATATCACATACTGTTCTAAGCATTTGTTGTTAAGTGTCGTCGAATTGGTTCCAACTCATAGCAACCTTAATTACAACAGAACAAAACAACACTGCCCAGTTAGGCGCCATCCTCACACTCATCGCTATGCTTGAGCCCATTGTTGCAGTCACTACGTCAATCCATCATGTTGAAGGTCTTCATCTTTTTAGCTGACACTCTTCTTTACCAAGCATCATTTCCTTATCCAAGGACTAGATTAGTCTCTCCTGACAACATGACCAAAGTCTCCCCATTCTCACTTCTAAGGAGCATTCTGTCTATACTTCATCAAAGAAAAATTTTTATGTTCTTCTGGCGGTCCATGGTATAACCAATATTCTTTGCCGACATCATAATTCAAATGCATCATTTCTTCTTTGGTCTTCCTTATTCACTGTTCAGCTTTCACATGTATATGAGGTGACTGAAAATACCATGGGTTGGGTCAGGCACGCCTAAGTCTTCAATTGGGCAGTGTTTTGTTCTGTTATAATTAAGGTTGCTATGAGTTGGAACCAATTCAACAACACTTAACAACAAGTGTTTAGAACAGTGTATAATTTCTGGTAAGTTATCGGTAAATATTAAAATCATTATTACTTTTTTGTTAAATGATATTTTCATTATTTTGCTACTTTGTAGAAACTTACCAAATGTGTTAAAAATAAGAGATGCTTACTTGCCTTTAATTTCTACAAATAATAATTTCTCCATCTTTTTAAGCTTTTTATTATGAAAAATTTCAAGTATACACAAAAGAGCATTTCTAAGCACTTAATGTGCATTAATTAATGTAATTTAATTCTCACAATAATTCTTTGAGGTAGGTACTATTATTATCCCAGTTTTAAAGATGAGAAAATTCACACATAGATTAAATAACTTGTCCAAGGTCCCATAGTTAGCTAAGTAATAAAGGGAAAAAGTTCCATGAGCAGTGGGAGGGGATGGGCAGACATATGGGGAGTATGCCAAAAGTTTAGAATGAGGAATCTTTGAAGGGGATTGAGATTATTTAATTAAAAAAAAGAAAAGAAAAGAAACTGAAATGGGCTGTTGTTGAGTTGAATCCAACTCATAGTGACTCCTTGTTGGGTTTCCAAGGCAGTATCTCTACGGAAGTAATTGCCTAGTCTTCCTTCTGAGTAGCAGTTGGTGGGTTTGAACTTCCAGGCTTCTGGTTAGCAGTGAAATGCCTTATGTACTATGCCACCAGAGGTCCTTGTACAGTTCTGTTAGTGTTTTACTCACTGATGCACAACTCATGGGTCAGGATATATTATTATGTCACAATAACAAAATGGCTTTATTCCACTTTGCCAACTCCACTATAATATCATATCATTACAAAGACAAGTTTATTCTATGGTTCAACTTGTGCAGAAAAACATCACCATGGGAGACTTCCAGTAAGATGGCAGAATAGGCAGACAAGCTCCACAGAGCCTCTTTTTTTTTTTTTT
>NW_006921655.1:8682460-8683674 GCF_000298275.1 Orycteropus afer afer | reverse complement strand
TGTGTCTTATGAGGACTGTTGTTGTCTCCCACTCAGTTAGACACAAATTACAATTGAATAACCATCAAAAACTAAAAGCCCATGGATGAAAATCACCCCATCTAATCACACAGGAACAGTAAACAAAAAAAGAGAATGGGAAAAAAAGAGGAAAAACAAGCAAACCTGCAATATCTGGGGATGGAGCACCAAGAAGAAGAAGGAAAAAAAAAGTAGGGAAGGAGAATAATAAATGAAGGAAGAATGCAAAAAGAAAAACAAGGAATGGGGTTAGTCACAAGAAAAAAAAAAGGGGGAAAAGGAAAAAAAAAAAAAACACCTTAAATGGGGGGGGCAGAATTTCAACCAGGCAAGCACAGTGAAAAGAAAAAAAACAAATGCTGAAAACTAGGACCTGGTAGGGGAAGATTAAATATAATAATAAAAAGGACAAAAGTATTAATAATATTAGTTAGTTTGAAACGGACAAATACAAGCAAACTAATCACGGGGAAAAAGAAAGCAAAAAAGAAAAAATCGGTGGAGGACTAGGTAGGGCACCCAGGCTCTATCGGAGTGCACAGACTGTGATGGAGTTCCTATGGGCCCAGAAGGTAGGTGGGAGTGGGGATGGCTACACCTCCATTCACCAAGCGGGTGTAGGGTGTAGTAACAAGAAGGATGTCATACCTTTTCAGTCTTGCAGGCCCCGAGTGACCTTGGGGTTGCTGGAAAGCAGAACATGTTCTTAAGCCCCAGAAATCTGCGAGAGCGCTGTCTCTCTGAATATCCAAAATAGTCAAGCCACTTTTTAAATCTACAAAATGGCAGCATCCTCCAGACCAGCAAAAGTCCACAGCTCACCCCACCTTTCTCTTCACCTTCTCTGTTTGTTCCCCAGCCACTGTGCACAGTCTTCCATGCAGTCCCTGGCTAGCAGGGTGATTTTTAGGTTAATTCTTAAGTCCTTCCACTACAGGAATCTGCGAGAGCGCTGTTTCTTTAAATATCCAAAATAGTCAAGAGCTTTTTAAACCTACAAAATGGTGACACCCTCCGGATTGGTAAAAGTCCACAGCTTAGCCCACCTTTCCCTTCACCTTCTCTGTTTGTTCCCCAGCCACCATGCACAGTCTTCTGTGCAGTCCCTGGCTAGCAGGGTGATTTTTGGGTTAATTCTTAGGTCCTACCACCACTCAGGAATCTCCAAGCCCTGTCGTCTGTGTCGTCAGGGT
>NW_006921655.1:8663169-8682360 GCF_000298275.1 Orycteropus afer afer | reverse complement strand
GTCTCCTTTCACGCAAATTCTTCTGCTAGTTGGGGTTTAGTCCACTTTTGTATCCTTCCCTTCAAGGCTCAGGGGTCCAAGATTATCTTTTGTGTCTGTGTTAATTGTTTTCCCTTTTCTTTGTCGAAGAGAGTCTGTGCAGTCCTTCTGCCTAGTCCGCCATCTTGCCGGAACTCTCTCATAGACTCTTTAACAAAGAAAAGAGAAACCAATTGACTGAGATACAGAAAATAATTCTGGAGCCCTGAGCTTTGAAAGGAAGGATACAGATGTGGATTAGACACAAACTACTGAAAAACCTGAATGAAAACAGTGAGTATGGAGACAGTCGGAGCAGTGAACTGTCAGCTACTCTGATGGGACGAACAGCCTGAATATTTCTGAGTTGTGCTGGGACCTGAGAATTGACTTAAAGATCAGCTCTGGTGCCCAAGGGCTACACGGATGACTGCACTGGTGGCCTATGGCTAGGAAGAGAAACAGCAAGGAGAAAGATAATCTGACCTGTGGACTTTTGGCTATCCAGAGGGCATAGCCATTTTGAATGTTTACAAGCAGCAGCCATTTTGGATATTTAAAGTGACCAAGGCATAGCCAGTTTGAATCTTTACTAGTGGTGGCCATTTTTTATTTTAAAGTGACAACATTCTCATTCAGATTCCAGGGACCTAAGAATAGGCTTTGTTTGCCAAGGACAGCAGGGACATATGGGAGGCTGACAATGGAAAAAGAGACAGGTGGTGAGTGTATAAGTGCTGCCAACTAGCATATAGAGGAGCACAGCACAGCACCCTGATTACACAGAAAACACACAAAGAAAACAAAAATCGTGGGCAAGTCACTCCAACATACAATCACCAATTAAATATAAACACAAAAAGATCACAATGCCTCGGAGACAACAGAGCATCACAGTCTACCCAAAGTAGCAAGATAAAGGAGGACAAACAGGGGCGCAGGATTCAGACCCAAAACACATCCCTGAGGAAGACGCTGCACTGGAACTTCCTGATAAGAAATTCAAAAGAATTATATTTAGGTTCCTTCAACAAATTGAGAGACAGATCAAGAAAACACTGACAAAACTGAGGAAAAACCTAGAACAATTTCAAAAGACAATACAAGAAAAAATGTCAAAATAAGTGAAAAATTAGAAATGATACAAAATCTACAGATAGAAATCCAGAAAATTAACACTAAATTTTCAGGAATAGGTAAGGCATTGAAAGGGCAAAGGAGTAGAATTGAATCAATGGAAGACAGAATTAATGAGATTAAAGGCAAATACCTCAATACTTCTTTGGAAAGCAATCGATCAGAAAAAAGGTCAAAACAAAATGAAGAAAGCCTAAGGTTCATGCGGGATACCATCAAATGGAAAAACCTACATGTAATCAGAATTCCAGAACAGGAAGAGACAAATAAAACCACAGAAAAAATTATAGAAGGTTTGTTGGAAGAGAATTTTCCTGGTATGATGAAAGATGAGAATATATCCATTCAAGATGTCCAACGAACCCCAAACATGATAGACCCCAAAAGAAAATCACCAAGACATATCATCATCAAACTCACCAAAACCAAAAATAAGGAAAAAATCCTGAAAGTAGCATAAGAAAAACAAAAAGTTACCTACAAGGGGCAACTGATAATAAGCTCGGATTTCTCAGCAGAAATCATGCCAGTGAGAAGGCAATGGATAATATATATAAAACTCTGAAAGAGAAAAATTTCCACCCAATAATTATGTACCCAGCAAAACTGTCCCTCAAATATTATGGTGAAATTAGGACATTTCCAGATAAGTAGAAATTAAGGGCATTTGTTAAAACCAGACCAACCTTAAAAGAGATGCTAAAGGGAGTCCTACGGACAGAGAAGCAACAACAGCAAACAACAACTGACCATTAACACACATGAAGACATAAGCCAGAAACCAATCCAGCTACTGAAGTATCCAAAGTAAATAAACCTACAAAATTGTAAACAGGGAACCAGACACATCAACTGACAAACAAGGACAACTACAAGCCAAAAAGAGGGTAAAAACTGTGTAGTTACAGAACTTCTAGGTGGTAGGGAAGTCAAGACAACTACAAGATAGAACAGACTGTTCTAAACTTAGGAAGAAAACTATAAATCACAGGGTAATCTCAAAGAAAAATGATAAACCTTCACATCAAAATAAAAAAGAGGACCAGCACAAATATTTAGCAAATACTAAAACAACAGCAATGAAGGAAGTGATAACACAATCCATAAACAAAATGAGCTCAGCACAGAAAATTATATGGAAAAAGAAATCAAAACTACAAAAAAAGCACATAATAAAATGACAGCAACCAATTCATACTTGTCGATAATGACATATCTGGCAAGAGACTTATCTCTACGATTTATAGAAAACTCCAAAGCCTTAACACCAAAGGAATTAACAATACAATTGAAAAATGGGCAGAAGACATGAATAGACACTTCACCAAAGAGGATATTCAGGTGGCCAACAAGCACATGAAGAGATGCTTACGATCATTCATCATCAGAGAGATACAAATCAAAACAACAATGAGATACCATCTCACCCCAGCACTGATGGCAAGGTTCAATGAGACACAAAATAACAAATGCTGGTGGGGATGTGGAAAGATCGGGACTGTCATACACTGCTGGTGGAACTGTGAAGTGATATAACCACTATTGAAAGCAGTATGGCAATTCCTTACAAAGCTGGAATTGGAGATACCATTTGACCAGCAATCCCATTACTAGGCATATATCCTAGGGAGGTGAGAGCCAGGACAGGAACAGATATGTGCACACCCTTATTCATTGGAGAACTATTTACAATAGCAAAAAGATAGAAACAACCTAGGTGCCCATCAACAGAAGAATGGATAGCCAAGCTACGGTACATACACACAATGGAATGTTATGCAGCACTAAAGAAGAATGTAGAGTTTGTATAACATGGATGAACTTGGAGGACATTATGCTGAGTGAAACAAGTTAATCACAGAAGGACAAATATACTATTAGTTCATTATTGTAAAAAGTCAAGGAAAGGTTTATATATGTAAGGAAACTTTTTTTGTTGGATGCCAGGGGTGGCAAGGGAGGGGAGAGAACACAGAAAAAAAAAAAATGCATTGACCCATGTCACTTTAGTTTTGTGTATTTCACTGTACATAAATTATATTCCAATAAAATGCATTTTAAAAATCACCATGGATTGTTATCAGGTATGAGCAACCATAAAAGCAAATCTAATTCTCTCCTTTATACATATCATTAACATGCTCAACTGTTCTTTTCACTTATCCTATATTCTTCTACCAAGTCACACACTATCATCAGTCAGCAAGGCAAGACTTCCTTTTCGCATGCTTCAATCTCCCTATGTCAAAGATAAATTTATATATGTTAAATAATATATATATTCACATTCATTCACTGCCGTCATGTCAGTTACAACTCACAGTGACCCTTCCTTGGGTTTTCGAGGCTTTATCTCTTTGAAAGTAGATTGCCCAGTCTTCCTTCTGAGGAGTAGCTGGTGGGTTTGAACTGTCAGCCTTCTGGTTAGCAGTCAAATGTCATAGGCATTACGCCACCAGAGCTCCTAATATATATATGAATACACACACACACACACACACATATATACCTATGTTGTTGTTGTTGTTATGTGCCATCAAGTTGGACCCAACTCATAGCGACCCCTCCTTGGGTTTCCGAGGCAGTATCACTACGGAAGTAGATTGCCCAACCTTCCTTCCGAGGAGTGGCTGGTGGGTTTGAACCACCAGCCTTCTGGTTAGCAGTCAATTGTCTTAGGCACTACGCTACCAGAGCTCCTATATATACATATATACACGTAAAATATATATACATTATACTTTTGAGCTTACACAGTACTTTCAATATATTACCTCATGTGATCCTTTCCACTATACATTGTGAGGTAAGCTTGGCATTTCTTATTGTAGTAGTACTGTGTTTGGATTACAGAGATATGGTGAGTAGGTGGTGAATTGAAAGTTTATACCAAGTTCTCCTGTTTCTTAGTCTAAGGCCTTTCCCAGTAAACCCCATTATTCTCCTCTAAATGGGTTCTAGAATTCAAAAGACCAGAAACTGCTAACTAAATTAAGTAATTGAATTTCAATTTGAAAAGAAAAGAAAGGGAATAAATTATGTATTATGCAAAATAATGTTCCATAGGGGTATAAAGGAAATAAAAATGATCCCAGATGGAAGGGAATTTATGATCAGAAAAACAGAATCAAGAAATCTGGTTCAGGATCATAAAAAACAACCCACTGATTTAGAGTCAGATCCGACTCATAGCGACCCTTCCTTGGGTTTCCAAGGCAGTATCACTATGGAAGTAGATTGCCCAACCTTCCTTCCGAGGAGTGGCTTGTGGGTCATAGACTTTGTAATTTAGAAATAATAAGGCTTGAATTTTTCTAAATTCCCTAAAAATACATGATTGATACTGCAACTCTGTACATAGTAAGCTATAAATTCACCTAACAGCTTGTAATTAAAGTCAATGTTCTGGTTACCTAGTGCCGCTCTGACAGAAATATACCACAAATGGGATGGGCTTAACAAACAGGAGTTTATTCTTACAATTTGGAGGATTTAAGTCCAAGTTCAAGGGCCGGGCTCTAGGGGCTGGGTGAAAGCCCCTGAACCTTGGGGTCCAGCTCTGCGTCCTGCTCCTGGCCCACTGGAGCTAGAGGTGTTTCTTCACTTAGACAGCTGCTGGCTGCTGAGGCTGAAAAACCCAAGGTTGACAAGTAAAAGGGCACAGTCCTGGTGTTACCAAACCACATGGCAGGCCATTAATTCAAGTCCATTGTAAGTCCCAAGGTCAACAGAGCATGGCAGGCTGCTCAACAAAGACAGAGCTACAAGCTGGGTCCAAGCCTGCCATAAGCTAGAGATCATTCTCAAAGCTTCTCCTTATATACAGGAAGCAGACCAAAGGCAGCAGCTCAGCTGCTCACAGCACATTCCACCATGGAGTTGATTACCAGTCTCCTCATGGGGAATACTACATCCAGCTGCCCGGCCACTCAACCAGGCCCAGCCAAGTTGACATGACATACAACTTTAACTACCACAGTCAATGAATCTGGTAAATACGTATTGAGTTGTCTGTTCTATACCTTTTTTTCTGGAAAATACCTACCCACTATGAGGTAACTACAGAAGGCCCTGGCAGTCATATTTTATAAGATTCTATCCCTCTGGCAATACTAATTGGTTCAACAGTAGGCACCTACCACAAATTGGGCAACAGTTTGTTTCTCAGAAATCTGGAACTGGACAAAGAGATTTCAATCACAGCCTACGATAGATTCTTAAACAGAGAGTTATAAACTTTGAAACTATGGGGCATCTATGATTTCTACCACGTGATTTGAGGATCTGAAAAAATCAATTTATTTGAAGAATATGAAATGGATGAGCAAACAGAAGCAAAGAAGAGAAATAGATTTTTGACAGTGGTCCAATCACTAGTCCCAGTGATTGGGACTAGTAAAAAAAAACATTTTTTTTAGCTTAAGCTAGTTTAACTTGGTTTTGTCACTTGTAAACACTTGTAAGCAGAGCTCCAAATAAGAAACTATTTCAAAGAAATATTACACATATTAATAAACATTAACTAGAATTACAGCCAAAATTCATTCTCTAAGGTCTTGGAGGGAAAGATCTATATCTTCCTTATGTTTAAATTTCTTTGTTGTTGTTGTTGTTATGTGCCATTGAGTCGGACCTGACTCATAGCGACCCCTCCTTGGGTTTCTGAGGCAGTATCACTATGGAAGTAGATTGCCCAACCTTCCTTCCGAGGAGTGGCTGATGGGTTTGAACTGCCAGCCTTCTGGTTAGCAGTCAAGTGTCTTAGGCACTACGCTACCAGAGCTCCTTTAGTTATCAAAAATACTGAACCAAGAGAAAATATTTCAAAAGATCTCATGAACATAATATTAAATGGAGAAAAAAAAATGAGGTAGAGAATGGTGTACAAAAAATAAGATTCTTTATGTCTATAAAATAAAAAATTAAATATAATCTTTTTTAAAAAAATATAAAAATTTTATTCTGGAGCAATATATAAAAAATATTAGACAGTTTACTTTGGGAGGGTGGTGAATGGATTCTACTCCTTCCTGTGCCATTTTATTAGTCTAATAATGACTTTTTTTTTTGTAATAGAACGTCAGTGATGGCAACATTGATATACAGGTGGATAGATGGGGGACAGGCTGAACAATTAGGTATGGCCATGCAGGGGGGAGTGTGCTCATGACCATATATAGCACTGACAGACAATGTTTCTACAAGTGTATTTGTATGTTCTGTAAGAATATCCAGGTATATAGTAGAGCTGACAAGGGACAAGGTTGTAGTCACTTTTGGGCCATGGCCAGCTACCCAGAGGGGGCATGTAGTTGGACCTGTGGGCTTGGGACCATGGTTGCAGGGGACATCAAGCTAAACTGGCATAACATACTACACGAAAACATTGTTCCACATCCTACTTTGTTGAGTAGTGACTGGTATCTTAAAAGCTTGCAAGCAGCCATCTGGATGTAACAAAGGGTCTTTCTTTGTCCAAAGCAAAGAAGAATGAAGAAAACCAAAGATGCATGGAAACAATTAGTCCAAGCAACTGGTAGGTACACCCATGTGCCTCAGCCTATACGGCTGAGACCAGAAGAACTAGATGGTGCCCGGCTACCACTGTCAACCACTTGGAGGGGGATCTATGTAGGAGATCCTGGATAGAGTGGGAAAACAATGTGGAACAAAACTCAAAAACATAAAAAAAGGGGATCAGGTTTGCTGGTTGAGTAGAGCTTGATGGAACCCCTGAAACCATGGCCCCTAGCTGCCCTTCAGGTCTGGAATTGAACCCACTCCTGTGGCTTCCAGCCAAACCAAAGGCATATGAGCTGAACATTTATATTAGGAAGGTACACTCCTTGGAAAGATCAAACTTGGGAGAGTAGAAGGGCTACTACGTATGCCCAGAGAGACAACTCGGTGGGCAGGAATGCATGGGAGGGAAGGACACAGGGAAGAGGTAACTATGGGGAGGAAGTGGGAGAGGAGCTGTTGCATTGCAGGAAACTGTAATCAATGTCATGAGAAAAAGTGTATGTGAACTGCTGTATGGAAAGAATTTGCTCTGTAAACTTTCACACAAATTGCAATAAAATTTAAAGAAAAACATGTTTTTAAATATTTTTCTGTATTAAAAAACCTCATAGTGATTACTTTTTTAAAAGTGTGAAAAAAAAAAAAAAAATTAGTTTTGGCAAACAAACAAAACTACTGAAAATGCACAAACCCAGAAGGAATGTCCTTCATGCACAGAGGGAAATCAAACTTAAAGAAAACATCCTGAGGCTAAAAGAAGAGTATTTGAGCAATTTTCTCCTATTGGTATAAACGTATTCCAAGCTCACTAGTCTTTTTTTCAATTGCACCTGAATTCTTGGGTTAATTTGTACTTCACTTAACAATAAAGTCTGAGATTCTATATCTATGCCTTACTCTTCTTAAAGGGGTGGGGGTGGGGGGACCCAGAAAAGATAGATTGAATTTTCAGTCATAAAAAGAGGTTTGTAGTAGATGAAATGATATGGGATATTGTTGATAAGTGAACTATTCTTTGTCACTGTAAAACAAAATACCATCAGTCTATTTGACCAATAAAGGAAAATTATGAATTACTATATGTTCTTAAGCTATATGTGACCACATGAGCCATATAATGAAAGCAATCTGTTCTGTAAAAGTATCATTCTCTTTAGGTCCAGGATTATACAAAAGAATATTTTCTCATAGTAAATTCATTGTGCCTCTTCATTCACGCTATTTTATTTAGAATTTCTCTCTTCTGTGATAGCCTCCTGGGACATGCATCTCATTTTCATGAGGGTCCCTGAGAGACTTGAGCATACAGTATTTACTTCAGTACAATATCAACAACATATTGCAGAACATTTCATCTAAAATAATAATAGAAAATGTTGAGCCATCTTTCAGTTTGGAAAAATATATCTGGAAGAATGTGATGTCTGACAAAGTCACATTGCTTAAACACACTATGCCATTTCGGCTTGCTTTGAGAATTTAAAGAGAATTATATATATATATATATATATAACGTTAGAGAATATAAGCATGAAGACAGATAAATGGCGAATAGCACTAGTGAAAAGAAAGTTAATGGATATCTAGGTATAGTGCCTGACACTGAGGAAACAACAGCACCATAATGTTAGCTGGTTACCTGTCTTAGCCAACAGTAGGATGACTGGATTGACACATAAAAGAAATTTTCACAAAATAAACTGCTAGCGAAATCAGTGTCCTAAACCAACTCCTTTCAAGTTTTTCCCATAAACACTACCTCAGTGAACTATCAATTAATCAACCACTTGACCTGCCAGAGGCAACAATTCAAATAGGAGACCAATGAAAAAAGATGAGTATTTTGGCCAGTTTTATATTGAAAACATTAATATTTTCCTAAGAGTACCCAACCATGAGTACAGTCCTAGCTCTAGACACACATACAACTTCAGGATTTAGACCATATGGCTCAACGCTACAGTTATGACACAATATCATCTTGGTCTCTCCTATTCTTTCCTAGCCCATTTGCTGTAAATTACAAAGTAAGACTCTTCCCATAAGTCATATTGCCTTCAGACAGGAAAGGTAATGAATTCACCTATTATGTTATTCAAGTTCTTCCATTACAGACATAAGAACATCTGCCACCTAGCAGATGAATACTGTATATCATATAACTGCTAGAAGGTAATCAATAAAAGTCCTCTCCCTCTTTATCAGTGAAAATAACCTATGAGAATAAGATATGCTACATTGTAGAATTTTTTTTTCTCTCCTAAAGAATCATTTCCATTGACCACCACTGATTCAGATTTTGAGGTTTGAGAGTACTGCTAACAATCATTGATTGTTAGTAAGAGCATGCTCTCAGCTGAGAATATACTATTTTACAATCCTCACTATAGCTTCATAAGGTATGTTCTTTTATTTTTGATTTTACATATAAGAAAACCAAAACACAGAGGGATCAAATACCTTGCTCAAGAACTGGTCATATGACACCAAGATCTGAACACTGACAGGCTGGCTTAGGAGCCTGGGCTCATAATCGCTATACTAATCCACTACAGCAGAGCTATAGAAAGAAAGAAACGATAAATTTCACTGTTTTGTTTACAGGACACAAGAAAGAACTTAACAAATATAGATCCAATATGCAAACTACTGTGATCTCTCAGTACTATTTTTCACATTAAAAAAAAAAAATAAAGATAATTCTGGTACATACCTTAAGAAGGCTATTAATTTTAAGCTCTTTAGCCAAGAATAGTGTATTCATCCTGACCCACTAAAACCCTCTCACTTGGTACTTGGTTGTTATTCGCAATCAACATAAAACATATTTGAGATAGTTTATCTTGGTTAGAAATTGAATATTTAGCCAAAGACAGAACAAAGCTAACTGGCTCAATGACTAGAACTAAAAAATGTATTAAACAGCCACACATGTTGAGTGTGTATTGTGTGAAAAGTATGTGAGCACACTTCAACCTACAAAAGAATTTTCACAATTCTATTTTAAATGATGCTTAGATTCTCCTATTGGACTAATAATATAATCACATGTTGTTGTTGTTGTTATGTGCCGTCTAGTCGGATCCGACTCATAGCGACCCCTCTTTGGGTCTCCGAGGCAGTATCACTACTGAAGCAGATTGCCCAACCTTCCTTCTGAAGGAGTGGCTGGTGGGTTTGAACCACCAGCCTTCTGGTAGGCAGTCAAGGGCCTTAGGCACTATACTACCAGAGCTCCCTATATTCATATATATTGATGTAATGAAAAAGAGAAGAAAGCAGTAGTTAAAATTTAAGTAATAAGGCAACAATAACAAAATAGAATTGCATTTATAACATAAGAAAAAAAGCTTTTATCTCAAATATATAAAGCTTGAAGAACAACAGGTTTAATGGGAGAAATAGGAGGAAGTATTATAAGACATTCCAGGATGTATAAAGGGGTCATTTCAGGTGTTTTCAAGAGTCTTTTAGATTAGGTTTAGCAATCCCAGAATTTTAGAAACTCATTATTTCTAATTTTACTTCAGGACAGTTAATGTTGCTATCCAGAACAAATGAAGTGGTTTGGTGTAGGAAGGGGAGCAGTGGGGTGGTTTAAACTAAATGATTAGGAAATGAGGAGGCAGAGGGACGATGAACCTGACAAATGAAACCAAAAAACCAAACCCACTATCCACAGAGTTGATTCCCTCTCATAGCAACGCTGTAGGGCAGAGTAAAACTGTGCCAGTAAAACTGTCCTATGGGGTTTCAAGGTTGTAAATCTTAAAGGCAGCAGACTGCCTCATCTTTCTCCCACAGAGTGGCCAATGGGTTTGAACTGTTAATCATTTGGTTAGCAGCCAATCCTTTAACCATGGTGCCACCAGAACTCCTCACCTGACATATAAGATGGGGGCAAATAATGGAGTCATGATGTGGAGAACTCGCTTGTACTTCATTTGGGAGTATTTTGATAACCTTTTTATTGCTCCGTCTGTATTTTTTTAAAATTGGAGAATAATGTGTAATATTTTTGTTTCATCTGTTTTAACATTCTATTGCATAATTAAAGATTTCTGTACAAGCACAACATAGAGAAGGCTCCGAAGGGATAGTCCCATTGATTAGCTATGTGACCTTGCGCAAGTCACTTATCTTTTCATACCTAGTCTCCATATCTGCAAAACATACTGGAGAATAAAATAGCATTCTATGAGTTGGAATTGATTCCACAGAAAACAGTTAACAACATGAGTGTTATAGTAAGGATAGTGGTAATACAGATAAATCATTTAGAACAGAACCAAGAACATTTTAATTGTTTTAAAAAAGAACCTTTAGTTATCATTACTATTATTAGAACTACTATTACTAATACTCTTTTTCACCCACCTATTTCTGAATGGCCCAAAGTAAAATCTGTGACATACTTTTTAATGATTTCCAGTTCCAAACAGCTTTTGAATGTATAATTTAGCTTTCTGCACACACTCTGAAGGTTGAATATCAAACTTCAAAATATCAAAGCAAGTAACAAGAGCAGTTATTTCTACTATTAAATGAAAACAAAATGAATTAACAACATTAGTCTGTTTCAAAAAACCCAAACCTGTTGCCTTCAACTCAATTCTAACTCATAGCAATGCTACAAGATAGAGTAGAATTGCTCCATAAGGTTTCCAAGGCTGCAAATCTTTACGAAAATGGATTGCCACATCAATCTTCCATGGAGTGGTTGGTAGGTTTGAACCACTGACCTTTTGGTTAGCATCCAAGTGCTTAACCACTGTGCCACCAGACTTACTGTCTACCTGATTGATAAACACTAAAGAAACAAAAAAGATGTTAAAATCATTCAATTGTTCATAATTATAAACACCAGGAGTTTTAAAAATATCTGTATTAGAAATCTCTATTTAGAAATCTGTAACGTCTTCAATGACATTCCAAACTTGAAACTAGTTTTTCCCAGTTTACCCAAACCACTCCTTTCAAATTTCTCAGAAAATAAGGGACATCACAAAACTTCAATTTCCAATGAACAAAAATTTCTCTTCTTCATTCTCTGGTGGCATAGTGGATAAGGCATTTGGCTGCTAACCAGAAGGTCAGCAGTTCAAACCCACCAGCTGCTCCATGAAAGGAAGATGAGGCTACCTACTTCTGTAAAGATTTACAGCCTCGGAAACCTAACGGGGGTCACTATGAGTTGAAATTGACTAGATGGCAGTGAGTGAGTGAGTATCATTCTCCACATCACAATTTTGTCCACCAATAAATCCTATCAATTTTTTCTTTATGATAGTAAAAATTTGCTGTCTATGAGGTTCAAAGTCCATATAATAAAAACTCTTAACAAATGAGCAATAGAAAGAGAACCATCTTAATCTGATAAAAAATAAGAAATGAACTTGGCTCCAAATCATAGTGACCCTATGTACAACAGAATGAAACACTGCCCTGTCCTGAGCTAGACCCACAATCCTTGTTATACCTGACCTATGGTTACAGCCACTGTATCAATCCATCTTGTTGAGGGCCTTCCCCTTTTATGCTGACCCTACACATTATCAGGCACGATATCCTTCTCCAGGGAATGGTCCACTCTTACAACATGACCAAAGTAGATGACACAAAGTCTGGCCATTCTCGCTTCCAAGGAGCATTCCAATTGCACTTTATCCAGGACGGATTTTGTTCATTCTTTTGGCAGTCCATGGTACTCTTAGTATTCTTCACCAATACCACAATTCAAAAGCATCAATTCTTCTCTGGTTGCCCTTACTCATTGTCCAACATTCACATGCATATGAGGTGACTGAAAACACCAAGGCTTGGGTTAGGCACACTTTAATCTTCAAAGAGATATCTTTGCTCTTCAGCACTTTAAGGAGGTCTTTTGCAGCAGATTTGCCCAGTGCAATATGCTGCCTGACTGCTGCTGCCATTGGTGTTAACTGTGAAATCAACTAATATGAAATCCTTGACAACTTCAATATTTTCTCCATTTATCATGATGCTGCTTATTGGTCCAGTTGGAAGATTTTCATTTTCTTAATATTCAGGCGTAATGCATACTGCAGACTATAGTCTTTAATCATCATTAAGAAGTGCTTCAAGTCATCTTTACTTTCAGCAAGCAAAGTTGTGTCATCTGAATATTGCAGGTTGTTAATGAGTCTTCCTCCAGTCTTGATGCCACATTCTTCTTCATATAGTCCAGCTTCTTGGACTATTTGCTCAGCATACAGACTGGAATAAATATGCTGAAAGGATACAACCCTGACACACTCCCTTCCTGATTTTAAACCATACAGTGCCCCCTTGTTCTGTTCGCATGACAGCCTCCTGGTCTATGTACAGGTTCCTCTTGAGTGCAATGAAGTGTTCTAGAATTCCCATTCTTCTCAATGTTATCCACAATTTGTTATGACCCACACAGTCAACTGCCTTTGAGTAGTCAATAAAACACAAGGAAACATCTTTTTCGTGTTTGTTCTTTGCTTTCAGCCAAGATCCATCTAACATCTGCAATGATATCCTTCATTCCACATCATCTTCTGAATCCAGCCTGCATTTCTGGAAGTTCTCTGTCAATATACTGCTGCAATCATTTTTGAATTATCTTCAGCAAATTTTATTTGCATGTGATATTAATGATATTGTTCGATAATTTTCACATTCTATGGGATCACCTTTCTTTGGCATGAGTATGTAGCAATAAAGAGCAACAAGCAGAAGTACCTCCTATATATAAAATGGAGCAAAAGAAGTCTGACATAAGCTCATAAATATGATTCTAATTATATGAAGTTTAAGAACAGGCAAAAATAAGCTACCATAATTGAAGCCAGTATAGTGGTTACTTTTGGATAAAGGAAGAATACTGACTGGAAGGAGTTTCCAGAATACTGTTTTGTATAAATCTTTGGAGCCTTAAATAATTTACTGAAGAACATCCCAACAAAATTTTAAATAAACTATACTGAGGTATAATATACAAAGAAAAGTGTATCTAATGGAAAAATTGATGAATATTAACAAATAAAACACAACTAGGAACTGCTATTCAGATCTATTTCTCTTCCTCTTTGCATGTTTCCCTCAGCCTTCATTCTGGGCACTGCAGTCACATAGGCTTTCTCACAGCCTCTGTTATGCACCAAGCTGCTCTCCTGCCAGAAGCTTTTACTCTTGCCCATCTCTCCAAGTGAAATACTCATTACCCAGCACTTCCTCAGCAGCTGCCTATTGGGGAAACATCGATACTCAAGCCTCACTTCTTCAGAAAAGCCTTTCCAATCTTTGACCAGTTTAAATTCCCTATCATGGTTTCTTGCACTTCTCCTTTGTTGCTGTTTAGGAGCCATCGAGGTGACTCCAACTCATAGCAACCCTATGTATAATAGAATGAAACGGTGCTGGTCCTCAAAATCCTTGCTATGATTGAACCTATGGTCGAAGTCACTGTGTCAGTTCTTCTCATTGAGGGTTTTCCCCTTTTTCGCTGACCCTCTGCTTTACCAAGCACGATATCCTTCTCCAGGGAATGGTGCCTTCTGACAACATGACCAAAGTACACGAGACAAAGTCTGGCCATTCTTGGTTCTATGGAGCATTCCAGCTGTACTTCTTCCAAGGCAGATTTGTTTGTTCTCTGGCAGTCCATTGCATTTTCAGTATAAGTCACAAAGACACAATTCAAACCCATCAATTCTTCAGTCTTCCTTATCACTGTTCACCTTTCACATAACATATGAAGTGACTGAAAATACCACAGCTTGAGTCAGGCGTACCTTAGTCTTCAAAGTGACACCTTTGCTCTTTGATACTTTAAAGAGGTCTTTTACAACATATTTACTCAGTTCAATAAAACATCTGATATTCTGACTGCTGCTTGCATGGATGTTGACTGTGGATTCAAGTAAACTGAAATCCTTTACAACTTTAATTTTTCTCCATTTATCATGATGTTGTCTATTGGTCCAGTATGAAGATTTTTGTTTTATGTTGAAGTGTAATTCAAGATTATAGTCTTCGGTCTTCTTCATCAGTAAGTGATTCAAATCGTCTTCACTTTCAGGAATCAAGGCTGTGCCATCTACATAGTGCAAGTTGTTAATGAATCTTCAAAGCTCCAATACGGATGCCACATTCTTCTTCATATACTCCAGCTTCTTGAATTACTTGCCCAGCATACAGATTGGTGAAAGGGTACAACCCTGATGTACCTTACCAGATTTTAAATCATGCAATGCAGTATCCCCTTGTCTGTTCAAATGACTGCTTGTTGGTCTATGTACAGGTTCCTCATGAGCACAATTAAGTATTATGGAATCCTCATTCTTCTCAATGTCATCCATAATTTGTTGTTCCATACAGCTCAATATCTTTATGTAGTCAATAACACAAATAGTCACTATACTAAAAAGAACAGGTCGATGTTCATAAATTTCAGGAGGTGGCATATGTTCAAGAACCAGTGCTGCTGAAGGAAGTTGAAGCTGCACTGAAGGAAGTGGTGGAAGACAAGGCTCCAGGAATTGATAGAATACCCATTGAGATGTTTCAACAAATGGATGTTGCACTGGAGGCACTCACTCAGTTATGCTAAGAGATTTGGAAGGTAGCTACCTGGCCAACTAACTGGAAGAGATCCATATTTGTGCCCATTCCAAAGAAAAGTGATCCCACAGAATATGGAAATTATTGAACAATATCATTAATATTGCATGCATGTAAAATCTTACTGAAGATAATTCAAAAATGGTTGCAGCAGTATATTGATAGAGAACTTCCAGAAATGCAAGCTGGATTCAGAAGAGGATGTGGAACAAAGGATATCCTTGCTGATGTTAGACAGATCTTGGCTGAAAATAAGAATACCAGAAAGATGTTTACTTGTTTTTTGTTGACTATGCAAAAGCATTCGATTGTGTGGATCATAACAATTATGGGTAACATTGAGAAGAATGGGAATTCCAGAACACTTCACTGTACTCATGAGGAACCTGTACATAGACTAGAAGGCTGCTTTTAGAACCGAACAAGGGGATACTGTATGGTTTAAAATCAAGAAGGGAGTGTGTCAAGGTTGTATTCTTTCACCATACTTATTCAATCTGTATGCTGAGCAAATAATCCAAGAAGCTGGACTACACAAAGAAGAAAGTGGTATCAGGATTGGAGGAACACTCATTAACAACCTGCAATATGCTGACAACACAACTTTTCTTGCTGAAAGTGAGGATGACTTAGATCACTTACTAATGAAGATTGAAGACTACGTCTGGTATGGATTATACCTCAATATACAGAAAACAAAAATCCTCACAACTGTACTAAAAAGTAGCATCACGATAAATGGAGAAAAGATTGAAATCATCAAAGACTTCCTATTACTCGGTTCTACAATCAATGCCAATGGACACAGCAGTCAAGACATCAAAAGACATATTGCATTAGGCAAATCTATTGCAAAAGACCTCTTTTAAGTGCTGAAGAGCAAAGATACCTCCTTGAAGACTAAGATGCCGAAAGCAAGCCATGGTGTTTTCAATCACCTCACATGCATGTGAGAGCTGGACAATGAATAAGGAAGATCAAAGAAGAGTTGATGCTTTTAAGTCATAGTGTTGGCGAAGAATACTGAAAGTACCATGGACTGCTAAAAGAATTAACACATCCTGGAAGAAGTGCAGCTGGAATACTCCTTGGAAGCGAGGATGGCAAGACTTCATCTCACCTACTTTGGTCATGTTGGAAGAGGCCACCATTCCCTGGAGAAGGATATCATGCTTGGTAAAGTGGTGGGTCAGTGACAAAGGGGAAGGCCCTCAACAACATGGATTGACTCAGTGGCTGCAATGATGGGCTCAGGTATAGCAAGGATTGTGGAGCTGGCCCAGGACCAGGCAGTATTTTGTTCTGCTGTGAATAGGGTCGCTATGAGTCAGAGATGACTCTACAGCACCTAACAACAACATATGCATGTGAAAACTGACAATGAATAAGGAAGATGTAAGAAGAGTTGATGCCTTTGAATTATGATGTTGGTGAAGAATCCTAAAAATACCATGGACTACCAAAAAAATGAACATATCTAATCTCGAAGACATGCAGCCCAAAGGCTCCTTGGAAGCAAGAATGGCCAGACCTCGTCTTACCTACTTTGGTCATGCTGTCATAAGGGAACATTCTCCCAAGAGGAATATCATGCTTGGTAGAGAGTCAGCAAAAAAGGGGAAGACCCTCAACAAAATAGATTGACACAGTGGCCACAACAATGGGCATAGTATAGCAAGGACTGTGGGGATGGTGCATGACCAGGCAGTATTTGGTTCTGTAGTACGTGGGGTTGCTATGAGTAGGAACCGTCTCGATGGCACCTAACATTACCACTAACACAGCAATTAATTGACAAAAGCAGAGAAAAAGTGAGTCTTCTGTTAAAATACTCTATTATTGCTCATAATGCTCTTCTTTTTTCACTACTAGAAGGAAACCTATGCAACACAAGTCTGTCATTGTACAAATCATCCTTTTCACTTTATAAAGGTCAAACAGACACAAGACTACTATGCATAACATCAGGCAAGATCATGTTTTAATAGTTGGCACCACTTCCTCTACCGAGTTAAGCAATGTTGCTTATTTCAAAAGTCAAAACACACTTAATATTACCTCTTTCAGTTTTTTTTTTTTCTTTCTATACCTTTGAGTGTCTGTCAGCTCTCCAAGAGACTTATCTTGACTAAATTTAGAATAATAAAATGCCTTAAAAAACATTTTGGTCACAAATCTTTGTATAAGCAAAATAAGCATGGGCTTATTTCTCTTCCAAATACCTCCCTCACTCCTTCCTCCCTCTTAGTTTTAAAAATGAAATCATTTCTTGGGATAGAGAATTGGAGAGCCCTCTTATTCTTTGGCTATCATAAGATATGCATAGGTTGTCATGATTTTCAAAGCATAAAGTTAAGACTCTATTCTTCCCCCCCAATAAACCCACACTCCCAGGAAAGTACAGTTAAGACTCAGTAGCCAATGGGGAATAACTCTTTGATTGTTGATGAGAATTGGCTATTCCCCATGGGAAGAGACACAATATGATCTCTAATGATCCCTATGTAAGCCCAAACAACAGACAATTTCTAATGCTGTAATATTTTTCACAATATTAAGTCCAGCATTACATTTTACCATTCCAATTAATGCACCTTATTATTCAATTTTTGTTGTATGTCTGTTAGTCTCTATGAATAGAGTTGTTTTAACATAGATGTTATCAAAATACATGTGCAGTTTGAGAGAGCATCAAGCTCAAGTGGCATAACATACAACACAACAACATTGTTCCACATCCTACTTTGGCGAGTAGTGACTGGGATCTTAAAAGTCTGCAAGTGGCCACCTAGATGCAACGATGGGTCTCTCCTTGTCCAGAGCAAAGAAGAATGAAGAAAACCAAAGACACATGGAAACAATTAGTCCAAGCAACTGATATAACGTGTGATCCTCAGCCTATATGATTAGAAGATCAGAAGAACTAGATGTGCCCAGCTACACTGTCAACCACTCAGAGGGGGATCTATGTAGGAGATCCTGGATAGAGTGGGGGAACAATGTGGAACAAAACTCAAAATCATAAAAAAATAAAAGGGGCCAGGTTTTCTGGTTTGATAGAGCCTGGTGGACCCCTGAGACTATGGCTTCTACCTGAGCTTCAGGCCTGGAATTGAACCCACTCCTGTGGCTTCTAGCCAAACAAAAGGCAGGCATATGAGCTGAACATTTACATTAGCTAGTTACACGCCTTGGAGAGAACAATCATGAGAGAATAGAAGGGCTGTGTGCACAGGGAGACACCTCAGGGGCAGGAGTGGACGGGAGGAGAACACAAGGAAGAGGTAATTATGGGGAGGAAGTGGAAGAGTTGCACTGTGGGAAATTGCAACCAATGTCATAAGACAAAGTATATGTGATCCGCTGTATGGAAAATGAATTTTCTCTGTAAACTTTCACCCAAGTCACAATAAAATATGCATGTGTGAAGTTTGGATCTTCTTATATCATATGCTACATTTGATGTGTTAATAAATAGGCTTTAGCACTTATATTAAGTGTGCACAAAATTCCATTTAATGGGATCATTTATTCAGTTACTCCCACAACACTGCACATTTAGAGTAACGAGTTCCAGCAATTTTCTTTCTTGTGTAAGCTAGTATACACTTTTTCCTAGATGTATTACTTGCCAGTTCAAGAATACCAAGTATAAAATGAGCTTGGTTATTCTACTCATAATCCTTTCAAAGTTCCTTTGCCTTTGACACTTTCATTTGAAGTGCTATGACCAGAACGAAACAAAAAGTTTAAGGGCAGGGGTGTTCCAGCAAGATGGTGGACTAGGCAGAAAGACTGCACAGACCCTCTCCAACAAAGAAAAGGGAAACCAATTAACACAGACACAGAAGATAATCTTGGACCCCTGAGCACTGAAGGGAAGGATATAGAAGTGGACTAAAT
>NW_006921655.1:8639818-8656693 GCF_000298275.1 Orycteropus afer afer | reverse complement strand
GATAGAGCCTGTTGGAACCACCGAGACTATGGCCCCTAGCTGACCTTCAGGTCTGGAATTGAACCCACACGTGTGGTTTTCAGCCAAACAAAAGACAGACATATGAGTTGAACATTTACCTCAAGTAGATATACTCTTTGGAGAGAACAATCATGGGACAAAGAAGGGCTGCTTATTCACAGGGAGACAGCTCAGGGGGCTGGAGTGTACGGAAGGATGGAGACTGGGAAGAGGTAACTATGGGGAGGAAGTGGGAGGGAAGCTGCTGCATTGTGGTAAACTATGGTCAATGACATGAGACAAAGTATATGAGAACTGCTGTATGGAAAGTGAATTTGCTCTGTAAATCGTCACCCAACTCACAAAAAAGAAAAAAAAAAAAAGTTTAAGGGCAGGACCATCAGAGCTTGCACAAAGTACAATCCAATCTCCCTTTATTCCTTCTTTTCTTTCTTCTAGCCTTCCCTCTCCCTCTCACTTCTTTCTCTATTTCTTGATGAATATGAAATTTCATTGACATTTTTGGTTACATGCATATTCTGAGGTAATGTTCATACCTCCTCTCTCTCACTCCACCAGTGTTGAGTGGAGTGGAAATTTTATTAATGGAACCAGAACACAGAAATTATTCTCTGTCTCCTATCCCACCTCATTTAGATTTAAGTTAAAAGGGAATTTTTCTGCTGTGTGTTCTGCAGAAGGGAGAAGGAAGGAAGAGTTGAGGAAAAAGGTCCTCTGGCTAGTGCTAAAAGAGTAGCGGCCCCACAATCCTGATGTCAACAAAGTCACAGACTGTAATCATGCAGATTGCCACAGTGCAAGGAAGGGGGGAAGTTTATGAGCTAAGAGGTGTAGTTAATAATCTTAAGGGAGTTGTCATTGTGTTCTAGGTTCACTGCTATCTTGCACATGGGGAACATTTTGACAGCTTCAGTTAAATAAGCCCTCTATTTTTTGAAGTAATGAAGTAATACATACCATAATATGATCAGTATCATAATGATTCTAGTATCATGCTGCTGGAATCTTAACCAAGGAAGACAGTGATGAGCTCTACCTTGATCAAAAATTTCTTACTTTCAGTCTTGTAGCTTATACTTGTCATGAGTCAAGTCACGTTGTTAAGGTGAAGGAGTAAATCACTGATGGCGATACTCTCCAACCTGCAAGTTTTTTCACCAGCCTAATGAGGAACTCAAGGAATTCTGGTGGGACAGTGGTTAAAGCATTCAGCTGTTAACCAAAAGGTCAGTGGTTCAAATCCACCAGCCACTCCATGGGAGAAAGACATGGAAGTCTGCTCTTGTAAGATTTACCGTCTTGGAAACCCTATGCGCAGTTCTACTCTGTTCCTATAGGGTTGCTATGAGTAAGAATTGACTGGACTGCAGTGAATTTTTCAGTTTAAGGAGGAACTCAATATTATTAAATTCAATTTAATTTGCTATTCACTATCTTTTTTTTCAGATATGTATCTGCTGACAATGCAGTCTGGTGATAAGGGGAATCAGAGCTCTGGGGCTATTTTTAGGAACAACTGTACAGTGACTTGAGGATTTTTCAAATGATTTAACTAATAACTCAATGCATTATTCCACAAGTATTACAATATTACATACTGATTCACATGAAGGCTAAACTTGCATTGATTTGTTCACTGATATCTGTTTATTCATTTAACAAATAACTGGGGTATCCAAACACAGGCAAGGCATCATATCCATTTAAATCTATGATATCTTTCAGCATTTGTTTCTACTCGTAATAAATTTAAGTTGGCAAAAGTTAATGTGTAGTACCTTTACATATTACTTTTTTAATATTAAAGAAAATGGGACTCAGTTTGATTATTCATTGTATGAATTTTGCCATTCAAAAATGTCTCCTTATTCATACTCTTTTTCCCCTTTCACTGTCCATTATTATTCCACAAAATATTTCCCCAAATGCCATAATGATAATTTAAAATAATTATCTAAGATATTAGATCTTCCTTCACATTTATGTCACTTTTCTATTGAAAACATGTCTTTTCTTAATACCTATTTTCTTTACCTTTTAGCAAAATGATACTCATGAATGTAAAAATAGCTTTCCTGCTAGCTTAGTGTATCAGCATATCAGCAAACATTTAATTAGTCCTCCAAGCCACTGACATGGGTACATTTCTGACAAGTATTATTTTTTCTAGGATGTTTCACACAGAAAGAGAAAGACCAAAGAAGAGACAATTGCATAATATGAATTTTATCCAATTTCTTAGTGAATACCAAAGGCCTAGTCTCTGTTACCTCCTCGGAAGGAAGGTTGGGCAATCCTACTTCCTCAGTGATACTGCCTCGGAAACCCAAGGAGGGGTCGCTATGAGTCGGGGCTGACTCGATGGCACATAACAACAACAACAGTCTCTGTTACACACATACTTAGAGAAGAAATACTAGAAACCATTGAGTTGATCTGAGTACTGGAAAGTCAATCCAGTTGTTTGGGTATTTTTGTTTATTTGTTTTTACTTTGACTTTTTAATAAATAGAGCACATATGTTTCACCATAGCAAAATTCTAATCATATTTTTGTTCCTTCCTTAAGAAACTTCAGAAAATCAAATTATTAAATTTGTATTTTAGAGAAAAAGTAGGAAATCATTATGATTTATTTTTTCTTGCTTTTAAGGGTGGCAGTATTTTAAAATAATTCTTAGTGCTTTCCTCAAAGCAGGAAATAAAGGGCTAGCCAATGGGTCAAAAATGCCCTCAACCAGAGCTTAACTCGCCCAATTTAAGTTTAGCATGTAACATTCCCAAGAAAAGTTCAACCCTCATTCAGCTATGTGGCTGATGTTTTTACTTGACTTTAATCTCTGGGATAAATTACCTAGAATTATGATGTTTTGATTTTCCTAACTAGAAAATAATAGCTTAAAAATGCTCATTTGGTGATTGGGAGGGAAAAAAAAAACTTACTCTCTCAAAGTCTGTTTATGCAAAATAATACTTAATTTTTAAATGCTACTCTGGACTTTCCTATAGTTATAATTAAGATACTGCTAATTGTTATTTCATAGTCAAGACATCACAGGAATCTCTCCATTTTAAATGAAGTACTCCATGATTTATTTGTATACTGCTGAAGTTGAGGAATGGGTATATAGGTTCATGATGCTATTCTTTCTACTTTTATACATGTTTAAAATTTTCCCCAGTTAAAAAAAAAAAAAGGAAGAAGAAGAATTAAATATGACCACATAGATACTAGAAATGACAGGAAAGAAACAAAACACTACTAGAACTTTCATGTTACTACTTCCAACCATTGTTCCTCTATTGACAAATAATCTCTCATTCAATTTTACTGTTTTTTTAATTGATGAATTCAAACCATAAGCTGTTCGTTTTTCAATGGTAAAAGAACAGTAAATAGTTGACACTGGGATATTTATTAACCTTTGAAATATAAGTGACTGTACTAAAAGGTAGTATTTTAAAATTCTTTCTCAATTATTAAAAAATGGGAAAAATCCTTTACAAAATAAATATTCAAAAACATTTAAAAAGTGATTTGCCAAGTAAAAAGGCTAACTGATTCAGTTTTTCTTCAAGCAACTTAGAGATAACAAAGAAAATTGTAACACTATGTCATTACGCTCATTTGTGGGTATTTCCTTTTGTTTTTAATTGACCTAAGTAGACAGTGTTTGCACTGATTTCTACTTAGCAGCATTATTAATACTAGAGTGGGAAGAATATTCATTTGATTTTATGAATTGTTTCCTGCTGTTATACTTTCATCGCTAATATGTTCAGGTGATCATCATAAAGTGACTGTACAGCTGTGGTTTCTTAGAAAGGTATTCCTTCAATAGCAGTATGTATTTAAAACCATATTAATTTTTCATTCACCAATCTGAAGTGTGAAAGGTTTATTCTCATAAAAATTTTATTTAGCAATTGTTGTTTGCTCTATCTAGAAATTATTTAAATATATTCCACAATAAAATATACATATTACTTATCTTTGATGTAAGTAAATAAGTAACCTCCTTCCTAACAAGATATCTTACCCAACAAACATTCCTACTTCTTTTTTCAATTTAATTGAAGTTTGAGGATTGTTTCCTTTACCAATTTTAGAATTCTAACCACACCTGGGCTCTGAGAAGTTTGACAATCCTCAGTTGCCTTTTCCTTTCTCATTCCAAATACTTAAAATTCTCCTTGAATCCCCTGATAATCTTCCACTTACTTCAATTAAATGGTCTTGCTTCCAAGTTCACAGAAAAATATAGAAGCTGGTAGATGGATAGTCCTTTATCATTCTGTTTCTGACGACTAAACATATCCATTTCTGTCCAGAGCTAGCCCATTCACCTATATTCTTTATCACATTCCTACTAAATCTTCCTGGAAATCTTCCTGGATCCTGCTCAATTATCTCCTTTCTAACCTGTACCTACAAAACTTTTTTCTCTGTTCCTAACTTGTAAACACATCCAAATCTGTCTTATTTCTTACTTCTACTAATTAGTCATGTCTTTCTCCTTATAAAAGACCATGCGGGAAAAGTCTACCTTCTCTTCTTACTCTCAACTTTAAATAATTTAAAGATCACAATAATAATTATAACACTATATTAACTGATCCAATCCACATACTTCACAAGACAGGTGTTTTTTTCATTTACATTTTATAGGAAATTGAGGCACAGAGAGGTAAAGCAACAGGTCCAGAGTCACACAGCTAGTGTCAGGTGAACAACCAGGCATCAGAGCCCAAGCTCTTCCCAACTATGCAACACTTCATCCCCTTCGTTGCTCATTTACTCAACATGATTCTGACCATTAATTATAAGCTGAAGAGCCCTATGAGTAATTTATCCAGTCTTGACTTCTTCTTATTTAGTATCATTACCTCCTATTTTGAGATACTCTAATCAAAACATATTTGAAACACCTAGCCCTCAAATCTACTCTCTCTAGGCCTCCTCCACAATGTCACAAAATACAAATGCATCCATTTTGCTTCTTAAGTTGGAAACCACCAATGACTCTCTATTACCTGCAGAATGAGGAATACAAACTCCTCAGCAGGACACACGAGACTCTTCACAATCTCAAAAGAAAAAACAACTCACTGCCGTGGAATTGTTTCTGACTGACAGTGACCCCTCCTTGGGTTTCTGAGGCGGTATCTCTACAGTCCTTCCGAGGAGTGGCTGGTGGGTTTGAACCACCAGCCTACTGGTTAGTGGTCAAATGCCTTAGGCATTAGTTATCTTCTCATTCCTACCTCCTGCCATTATGTATATATACACGTTTCTCTTCTAAGAATACCAATCTATGAGAGGCCCATCAAATATGCCATGCTTTGTCACATCCCTGTGCTCCTTATAGAATGCCCTCTCAATTTGGAAAGTCATTCTTCATCTTCTCCTCTTAATGAATCGTTCTCATCTATATTTTCTCATGTTCAAGTATACATTCCACCTGTTCCCTAGGTAAAAAATTCATTTCTCCTGCTTCTATAATCCCACATTTGTTTAAAAATATCTATCACAATATTGTATTATACTATAATTAAAAATCTATGCAATAAGCACTTTAAAGAGGTGGGACATTATTTTATTGATATTTGTATGCAGCACTCAGAAAAGAACAGTCATTCAGAATACATTTGATGAATGAATGGATGTAGCTTTTTTTTTAAATACTCAAGATCAATGTGCCCTGGACATAGGAAGATAAATTAATACATCATGGAAGATATCATAATCTTAATTAATCACTCTTTGCCTAGGAAATGCCTAAATTCTTAGCAATATGCAGAGGGCATTTTTTTGTAAAGTATTAATACAAGTATAGACCATTATTCCTGAAGCCCCAATGAACAAAGAACTCTACCATCTTCAAAAGAAATCCTTCAGTAAATCATGAAGACATCATAGAAATGGCAGGCATATCTCCAAACCACAAGATGTAAGTGTGAATAGACATCACATTAAAAATATTGCAAAATATCCCCATGAACCAAACACTGAAGTGTAAGTGTTGATAGTTTTTCCAGATCCACTAATTCCTAGATATAGAAAATATTTTGGCACTGGTATGACACAGTCACAGCATTTATCAAATGGTTTATAAAATTACATTCACAAATCACAAAGGCATCAGTTTACATGTCCACCTGTATAGAAGTGTGAGGTGGACTGAATCTGTCTTCTCACTCAGCATCAAGAGGGAGAACCAACACACTGCACTGTTTTGTTTATAAGAGTAATGGAAAACTGTAGGTCTTTAAAGAAAATTTGACCAGAAATCCCTTTGATTTCTGGTATGTTTTAAATGGTTGCTTCTTTGCAGGCATTTCTCTTAATTCTGAGGAGGGAAAAAAAAAGTTAAGTTACCAAATAAGGTGATGAGAGGAATAATAAGTAACACACAGTCATGATGAAATACCCACTAGTTTGGTTATTTAATCTACAATGAAATCAATTAAATTAGCTTTTTTTCCTATAAAATTGTTGACTAAAATATCTCATTGATTTTTTTCTCCCTAATTTATATTAAACTCTTATATAAACATCCTCTGATTGTATTTAATTGTGCGAGTAGCCTTGACTAATTCCGATCCTGAAGCCACTGTCTTGCATATAAGCAAAGTTTCGCACATGGACTGGTTGGTCTACAAAGTTCAGGATTCAAAATAACTCAACTTTTAATACATATCATGAAAAATTACTCCTAAGTCAGCCACCAGAACACAAAGGCAACATTAATATTGCTGTTGTAGACTAAACAAAAGCAAGAATCATCAGTCTTTACAACTTTTACTGTTATTTTTTAGTCTCAAACAGGAAAAGGCATTTTGGAAATACAGAGCTCATTAAAAAGTCCCTTTAAACTACTGTTGGAACTCAAGATTTCTGCCTCCTAGGTATAACTCTAAGCAGAGATTCAGTGACCTTCTTATTTACACTTGTCAGTATTTTTAAATTTTATACTCTAAAGAGAACAGCTGACATTCGACATCACGAAGTTCATTAGAACTATACTGTGTCAAATCACCGGCAAGACGTGAAAAGAGCGCTGAAATTTTTCATTTGTTAAGAAAAAGCTTATCATGTACAATTTCTTGTCTTCCTTTATTACTAGGTTTATATTTTTAGCTTACTTAGGACACATGGCCTAAAATGTAATAATTAAAATTAATTTAATAAAAATATTAAGTCACCAAAATACTAGACCAAAAACCAATCTGTAGGATGTTTTAAGGAAACAAAAATTCTGGAGCTTGCAAGAGAGCTATTTACATGCTTTCCTGTATTAACAAGAGGGCAGGTAATAATGATGGCTTGTATGACAATATTGTCTTTGTTAGTTCAGCCCCAACAGAACTAAAGATTTCCTGATTACAATTTTGTAATCTAAGTCAACTGAAAAGATTTCTGGGGAAGGGAAACAAAGAGGAGTCTGAGTGCCAGCATTTAAGTGGAATACTACCTAAGTTTAATCTTCAGTGTGAGACACTGTAAGTAAAAGGGGCTTCTACTCCTACAGTCCATGCTAGGCCACAACCGGAGCTCACTGTATGGCGTAAAAGAGAAAGTTATGCTGGAGTCTCAGACTTATATACTTCTCTGCTTCACCTTCAGGATCTAGTAATTACATAGGGCCTTAAAATAAGTGTTCACTCTGTACTGTATCTCACTGTCAAGATTTTTAAACAGTTGCTTTTTTATTGTAATGAGCCAATTATGAGCCAGTCACTCAAGCAGTCATTAACAATAGATTTTTTTAATTGCATTTTTAATGAATTTTATTTTGGATAAAAGCCCTTAAAAGTACATATAGCAAAGGGTAATCATACATTGAATTACAGCAAAATTTGTTTAATAATGACTTGTCTTTTATTTACTACAACAAAATAAATTCCAGTGAGAACGCTAAAAAATTGACAGTGTCAGGAAAAAAAGTGGTGGTGGTGAGGTGTCGTATTCTACACTGCTAAAAAATAAAAATGAAAACATGCATTTTTTTGTAGTTTGTTATCTCTTTGTTCTTTCCTAATTGTAATACATAATTATTAACTGATGTGGATGACTTTGATCTATATTTCATAAATAATCAGATTTATTGTTTACCATAGCTATTAATGGTGCTTAATGTGAGTATACAATAAGCTAAATTGAACATAGATAACAAGCAAATAGCAAATTTAAAGTTCTCATTTCTAAAGATGAATATACAGGTAAGATATATAATTTTTTTTTAACTCTGTGTCTGTTACAGTGTAGAAATTATCATCCATCCCAAAATATTCCCTAGGTATATACAAATGGAAATGTTTTTGCTGAAGATAAAAAATAATCAATGAAAATTTGAACGATGATTTGTGATCATCAGATACGTAAGTGCATTTTTAAAGTTAACACTGGAAACCTCCTGTTTATAGATATACTAATACATACATTTTGAATTTTAACAGGATATATGACTATTTCTAGGAACAATGAGATAATAATTAGCACATTAAAATTATACCCAAGAAACTAAATAAGTTTTAATGAATTTAACAAAATAAAAAGTACTTAAACTCAAAAAACTCACTGCAGTTGAGTCAGATCCGACTCATAGCAACCCCTCCTTGGGTTTCCGAGGCAGTATCTCTACAGAAGCAGACTTCCAAGGAGTGGCTGGTGGGTTTGAACTTCCAGCCTTCTGGTTAGCAGTCAAATGCCTTAGGCACTAACCAGAGCTCCTAAAAACTACTTACTCATTTAAAACATACATATGCTAATGAGGTACAACTCTGAATTATTAAATTAATTGGCTACTATTAATTCATAACTAAAAGCTCACTACTCAGTGTGATTTAATAAATCATTAATTAAGAATGTTTAAGGATGCACATTGATATTAGAAAAATTCTCTTTTGGAGGGTTATAAATGTCATGCTCTAGTTGGGTTTTTAAAGTTTTTAATCCATTACACTCACTCACTAATGCAAAAAGAAAAATGTGTGTGTGTGTGTGTACGTGAGTGAACGGAAAGCTACTTCCAGAAAAAGTGTCATTATACTCTGATTTTCTCAAGAGGGAAAAAACTTTTTTTGAATGTTAAAGGTTCTAAACATCTTGTATTTTCAGCCTCAAGAATGGGCTTACTGAAAGCATGAAACTCTGCAGGAGGACTGAGCAGCTTCTGGTTAATTAATCTGCCAGCTGAATGACAGTGAGCCTAGGGGCATGGTGCTGGCGTCCCACACAAGGTCCCAACGTGCTTTAAGCCTTGGACAGCTACATTCTACATGCCAAGACTTTGCCCAGCAAATAGCAGAGTGGCCTTCAGAGCCTTCCTTCTTCGGCCCGAGACATTCCATTTAATTAATGTAATCCCTCTTTATCTTAAAGTTTAAATAAATTTAGAGGCTGAAACAAAATTAACACATCTACACCCCTGAGCAGTAACTAACTAGTTGTTGTAATGCTTTTCTTATGTACTCAAAAGACGTCTTTACAACCATAAAGAAAATGAAAGACAAAAAAAAAAAAAATGTTTAACATGCTCAGAAATTTTCATACATGCTACTTGATGTATTAAAACAGAAAAATAACACCATGTTTGTACAACTCAATGTTTAGGAATTCAATTGCATGAATCTGACCATTTTCATTTCACTAGGATTAAAGGTTTTTATATTATAAATATACAAATCATACCTTACCCCAACACTGTGAAAATTACTAATACCTAATCTTAAGCAAGGTAAGGCTATTTTTTTTATCAAGAGGATACAAAAGACATTCTCCTAATCCTTTTCACTGCCAGAACAAAACATCTTTCAAATCAAGATAAAATCGCTACATCATGAATGTTAATATCATTCTGAGAAAAATAATACCTTATGACTAGAAAAGACTATCCCTTTAGGGAGAAATGTTGTGTTAAAGTGGATTATTCTTTTAGTAGTATAATAGAATGGCTTCTACCTAGTCCCAGATGGAAAATCAAAATCTGCATTTAAATGGAAATATTTTATAACAGATAGGACAAAAGGCTAAAACCATAAGGAATACCTACCTCTTCACAGTTTAAAAATCCAAAATGCCACGTCAAAACTTTTTGGAAGACTTTAAGATTATATTTGTATATTTCTTTCATTTTTATAAAGAGCTTGCAATACAATGGAATCTCACAGTTTTGTGATAAACACATACTAGTTGTGCCTGTTGTATCAAACTGACAAATCAGAATAAGAAATTGGGCTCCACAATTTTTACTATTACAAGCAACAGACTTATGTACAGTTTAAGCTTATGCAGAATTAAGAATGAGTTCTCTATTTTCTTTCCGTTTTTATCCATGCCATTTTATATGTAATTCTTATAAGGCAATAGCAGTTTGTTGAAATCAAATAAAATCTGAATTTCTTCAGCATTGACTCAAATCACCACCATCGTTAGAGAAAAAAGAAAGCAAAACGCTAGGCAATATTACAAGAACTGCTCTTTGCGACCTGAAAGATTATTTTCAGTTAGGGCAATTTTCTTAAATCCTGAAGGAGCCTGACAGCACCACACATTTCTTAATGCTTGCATTTACTTTTACATTATAAAACAATAAAACAGCAGGATAATGTTCATGCAAGTTTAGAGACTTAAAACATTACCACAAATAATTCTCCTGTATTATGGAAAAACATAAGCTTTTTAAGTATATGCTGACTAAAGAAGGAACAATCTATATTCATTGAAAATATGTAGACAAAGAATATTGGAAATATAACTTGAATGTTGTACCTAGTTCTAAAATAATGTTTGAAATGATTTGTAAAAGCAAGATTCATGCTAGATGAACTTTAAAAAAAAAATTAAAATTAAATTAATTTTCAAGCATGTGCTTATTTGCAAGGGAATGGATTACCACCTTGCTTTCTCAGAGTTCACAAGAGAGGATGTGGCTTCTGCCACCTTAGGAACAAATCATTATGAGGTAACTTGATCATTTTTTTCTCAACAATGTTATATGCCAAATACTTTACAACTACCAGCATTAAAGATAAAGGTGTTTTGATAGTGGTCACATTTGACCATTGAGCTGCAAATAATGGCCCAATCTGTAGAACTTGTCCATGTCACCTTCCTCCACAAACCAGCCAATCTTTGAATCACGATGCGGAGTCTCACACATGTTCTTATTGCTGGAACCTCTCCCCACTTTTGTGCAGGAAGCTGTGTGGTGCTCTTTATTTAAAAGACATCTTACTTAAAAGCATAATAAGAACAACAAATCTTGCATATATACTTGGTAATTTTCTCAGTTTCAACAAGTAATTCATTTCCACCCAGTTGTTCATGATTCTCTTAGAAAGGAAACCTTTGAGATAAGAAAGAATGAAAGCATTTGTCTTCACTAAGCTGGTTCTCAAATTTTACTCTAGGCTATCTAACCCTAGTCCTATCCTCCTCTGCCCTCCACCCCTGCAACTTCCAGCAGAAAAGATTTTTGATCATTAATGGGAAATGAAATCCAAGAAGCTGAACTATATGAAGAAGAACGTGGCATCAGAATTGGAGGGAGGCTCATTAACAAACACAAGTTGGCTTGCTGAAAGTGAGGATGACTTACTGATGAAGATTAAAGAATACAGTCTACAGTATGGATTACATCTCAATATAAAGAAAACAAAAATCCTCACAACTGGACCAATAAGCAGCATCATGATAGATGGAGAAAAGACTGAAGTTGTCAAAGACTTCATATTACTTGGTTCTACAATCCACACCAATGGAAGCAGCAGTCAAGACATCAAAAGACATATTGCACTGGGCAAAGCTGTTGCAAAAGACCCCTTTCATGTGATTAAGAGCAGAGATATCTTCTTGAAGAGTAAGATGCGCCTAACCCAAGCCACAGTATTTTCAATCACCTCATATACATGTGAGAGCTGGATAATGAATAAGGAAGACCAAAGAAGAGTTGATGCTTTTGAGTTGTGGTGTTGGCAAAGAATGCTGAAAGTACCATGGACTGCTAAAAGAACTAACAAAACTGTCCTGGAGGAAGTGCAGCCAGAATGCTCCTTGGAAGCCAGAATGGGCAGACTTCGTCTCACCTACTTTGGCCATGTTGTCAGAAGGGATCATTCTCTGGAGAAGGATGTCATGCTTGGTAAAGTGGAGGGTCAACAAAAGAGGGGAAGGCCCTCAACGAGGTGGACTGACACAGCAGCTGCAGCGATGGGCTCAGGTATAGTAGGATTGCAAGGCTGGCACAAGACCAGGCAGTGTTTCATTCTGTTGTACATAAGGTCACTATGAGTCAGAGATGACTTGACGGCACGTAACAACAATAACAACAATGGGAAATGATGTATCATAAGACTTAATCACCAAAAATAATCTTGATACATACCATTATTAGTCTATACTAAGCAGCATACTACTTTAAGGAAGCTGTGTATGGAACCATCACAAAAGATCCAAGACTCATGTTTTTTTTTTTTTTAAATCACCATATTTTAAAACCGTTTAACTCCGAAAGCAACTGGGAAAGCATATGACCAATTAAGTGTTAAAGACAATGCACCCCATTCCCTGTAAATGTTAGTCTCTTATAGCTAATGTACAAAGAAACTGATTTTAAACTCAAAATTTCCTGTTCTAAATAAGTAACACTCCACCAAAGCCTGAAAGTCTAAAACGTTACTACTCAGAAGTAGGGTCAGTTGGACCTGTTAGAAAAATCTCTGGCCTCACCTGCAAAAAACAAACAAACAAACAAACCAAACTCACTGTCATTGAGTCAGTTTTGATTCATGGAACCCCCACTGGGTTTCCAAGACTTTAACTGTAGATTTCCTCATCTTTTTCCCATGGAGCAACTGGTGGATTTGAACCATCAACCTTCTGGTTACCAGTCAAATGCTTTACGTGGTGAGCCACCAGAGGACCCCTAAGCCCAGTGAAATCAGAACCTGAATTTTTAATAAGATTCCTCAGATGATTCATCTGCATATGAAAATTTAAAAAGCTCTAGTCTAAGGGTTTATCTGGTTCCACCATTTATTCATCAAGAGATGCAAAACAGTGAACAGATTGTACTCATAAAAACACATAAATATTAGGGTTGACCAGAACTTAAATAATGAGAAAAAAGGGAGAAAATTTGAGTAAAATTTAAGCTATTAAATTAAATCTGGATTCTGTAATGTTGGCTTTTAAACTTGAAAATACATGTATGTGTGTATATGTACATGCATACATGTGAGAGATGAGAAACAGGAAAAATGACAGAAAGATAAGAGAATGAAAACGAGAGAGTAAAAAGTAGGGGGAGAATGGACTTGTGAAAGTATGCATAGTGGTATACGTAGATGTGTTTGTAGATGAAAAGTGGAACAAGAGCTTGGAAAAGAGCAGCAACATCCCCTCTCAACAGCACTCCCACACACTCTTACTTACACATACATGTCCTAGTCAATGTGGTATCAACGTTTTTCATATCACTAACAAGAAACTATCAAGAGATAAACATTAAAAAAAAAAGTGTCACATAAGCCAGTATTCCCTAATTTGAATTAAAAAAAATAGAAGTAAACGTGGAATGAAAATAATGGGATCAGCAGCAAAAAGTTATAATATCAAGAAGGTGATGTTACATTCTTTTTCCAAAGTCTAAATAATCATTTATTAAGTCATAAAGTAAACACTATTTGTTTTATTTTTACAAATGAGCATACTATATTAGTACTTAGTCCAGTAACTAAATTAAAAATAGTGGGCTATAGTTTTGTTTTTAATGCCTTAATAATTACCAACATTAGTAACACAAGTTCTTAAGAAGAAAGGAAGCATAGGAAATTTTCTAAAGGATATTTAGTGGACATAAAGCAATGGTTTATACCTGCAGTAACAATTCGTAGAATGTAAAATATATCTTCGATATTACACGTTTGATATAAAAAACATACACCAAAAATCATTAATCAACTATGATTAATCCAATGTTTTATCACCTTGTATTTACTTAGCCAATATTAGAAATAATTTCTCAATACTGCTTAACATAATGATGTCGAAAGAAATTAAGTAAATTGATATCCAGTAGGAGAACACAGTGTGGCTATTTAGAAAACAGAACCTGTTAAAAAAAAAAATCATAATTAACATTACATCTGTACTTTGAAGGAATGACGTGTATGTGTCTATCTATATCTGTGTCTGTATTCTTCCACATGCCATGTTTTTACTGCACAGTATTCTAAAACTGAGGACCTCTGGTGGCATAGTGCCTAAGGCATTTGACTGCTAAAAAGAAAGGCTGGCAGTTCAAACCCATCAGGCATTCTTTGGAAGGAAGACTGGGCAATCTACTTCCATAGAGATGCCGCCTTGGAAACCCAAGGAGGGGTCACTATGAGTCGTAATAGACTCAATGGCAATGAGTTGTTTTTGTTTTTTTTTTTAAATTCTAAAACTGAAGGAGTTTTGCGGCTGCGGTTACTAAAGCATTCGGCTAACCAAAAGGTTGACATTTTTAACCCAACAGCCACTCCGCAGGAGAAAGATGTGGTAGTATGCTTACATAAAGGTTTACAGCCTTGAAATCCTATGGGGTGGTTCCACTCTGTCCTGTATGGTTGCTATGACTCAAAACTAACTAGATGGCAGTGAGTTTGGTTAGGTTTTAGACTAAAATTGAGCCCATTTTGCAGCCGGGAATCTATCCAAAGTAGCCACATTAAATTACTGGAAACCAACTTCTCACGGTAATTGGGGAAATGACCCTATTCCTTGCATTACAAGCTAAGCTACCCTAACACATCTTTTTCATTTTGCTCCCAAAATAAAATACAGTCAAAGATGGGCAAAATGCTGCTTGTATTCGCCAGCATATATTCACCAAAAGTCAAGAGCTATAAAACAGAATTCCAAAGTTGAGGTTTCAGATATATTAAGTAAAGATTTAGAATTTCAAAATAGTAATAATGAACATAAAAGCAGGTATATTATTTATGGAAATAACAAAGGCAATATGTATCAACAGCTTTAATAATAAATGTAGACAATAATTTATGTATCCATATCAAAGTGCTATTATTTATAGTAAAAATTAGATTCAACCTAATTTAGAAAATTAGGGAATCATTAGGATGTGATTATATAGCCACACGATAGAATACTAAGTAAGTACCCATTAAATTATGTTCATGAAGAAGTGTTAATGGCATGGAAAATGCTTCTGATATTTTAAGTTAATAAAACCAATGTACAAAGTTGTATACACAAATGTCATAGATATGTATATACGTATGTATATAGATATACACACGTGTTTATGTAGTTGTGTGTCACAAGTATGCATGTGCAGAATTATGTCCAAATGTTAACTCTGAATAACTGAATTTTGAGTAAGACTTCAAAGTTCTTTAACTTTATGTATTTCCCTTAATTTAAAAAGCATATATTTTTTTAAGTATCAAAGGAAATTAAGTGAGACTTTGGATAAAAAACAAGGCAAGAAGAGCAGGGGTGAGGACCCTGCAAAGTTGTCATTAAACTGTTCTACTGAAAAAGAAATTATGTGTCTCTATAAGGGAGCTCTGGTAGCACAGTGGCTAAGACACTTGCCTGCTAACCAGAGGGCTGGCGGTTCAAACCCACCAGCCACTCCTCGGAAGGAAGGTTGGGCAATCCTACTATCCGTAGTGATACTGCCTCAGAAACCCAAGGAGGGGTCGCTATGAGTCGGGGCCGACTCAACGGCACATAACAACAACAACATAAGGAAGACCAATAACCCAGTCTATGAAGAAAGACATTCTTTCTTCAGACTTTCTGACAGGTAGAAGATATATGAAAAAGTAGATATTTAAACATAAAGACAATAAAAAATAAAATTAAAAAATGCAGAAAAGTCAGATCTAAAGATCTACTTATTTTCTACATAGAAAAAAATTCTGATTTTTTCTACTTAGAAAAGAATTTCACAAGAACCCAAAGGGGAAATTATCTAACTAATGTTATTTAGCTATGCAAAGGTATCAAATAATCTAAGAAACTAAATTATAACATTTAGTTTCAGGGGGCTTATTCTGAATCAGGAGTTGATTACCAGAAAAGAAACAAGTTACTTCTATCAAATCATATCAAAACTAAATTTGTAGATCCTGATTTTGTCCTCTATAAGGTTGCTCTGGCAATGTAGTGCCTAAGGCACTTGACTGCTAACCAGAAGGCTGGCAGTTCAAACCCACCGGCCACTCCTCGGAAGGAAGATGGGGCAATCTACTTCCTAGTGATACTGCCTCGGAAACCCAAGGAGGGTTCACTATGAGTCAGGTCCGACTCGCACATAATAACAACAACAACAAAGTTGATAGCAACAAAGACTGCTCTTTTCTTTTGCCAAACACACATCTTTAAACTAGAGAATAAATTTACATTTAAATATGTATGTAATTCACAGGCTATGTCCTTTTATTTTTTATTATTTTTATTGTGATTTGGGTGAAAGTTTACAGACCAAATTGATTTTCCATACAGCAGTTCACAATGTTTAAACTACTATGTTAATAATTAGTAATAGTAAGTTGCAACTTACATTTTCCCTTTTTATAAAGATCTTTTTTTGGCTATAAATGCTCCATAATCATTTTCATAACATATATTTCAGATTTTTTGACTGACCTACTACAAGTCTATAAAAAGATCAAGAGTAGGAATCTTTATAGTCACACTAAATCCATTATACGAAACAAGAAGCTCAGTGAACAAGTCATCATTTTATACACAGTTGTTGTTCTTGTTGTTATGTGCCATCGAGTCAGATCCAACTCATAGCAACCCCTCCTTGGGTTTCCGAGGCAGTATCACTAC